>NW_027308866.1:0-64149 GCF_047496885.1 Scyliorhinus torazame
CTGCTCTTGAGGTTAGCTCCTGAAATATGGGAAGATTGGCAAAAATGTTTTATTAATTACAGAACAAGCTGGAGTTAATTCTGAGTCACAGCAATTCAAGTTGCAATGATACATGCAATGGCACTGTGTGTGTGTGTGTGTGTGTGTATGTTGCGTGTGTGTTGCGTGTGTGTGTATGTTGCGTGTGTGTTGTGTGTGTGTGTGTGTGTTGTGGTGTGTGTGTGTGTGTGTGTGTGTGTTGTGGTGTGTGTGTTGTGGTGTGTGTGTTGTGGTGTGTGTGTGTTGTGGTGTGTGTTTGTGTGTGTGTGTGTGTGTGTGTGTGTGTGTGATGTGTGTGCGTGTTTGTGTCACAATGGGTTTATTCCCAAAGGCCCCACAGTTCATACCCTGAGGCTGGTACCAGGCCGAGACAGATGGTGCGCATTTTGACAATATTCAGAAATATGTCTGAAAATGTTGGTTGCTGAAGAACAAGACTCACCTTCTCAGGGGCAATCAGAGATGGGACAATGAGTGTCAGCCTAGCCGATGTCACACACACCTCGTGAAAGAATAAATTAATTTAACAGTACTGGCACCTTCCATGCACAGAACTCGCTCTCGGTGCTAAATGAGCCACAGGAATGGTTAGGAACTGGATCAAGATCCTGGGTTCATTCACCACCCTCTATCCATCTATCCCCTTCCATTTTCGGTCTCACAAACCCCCACCCCCTACTTGCCCCCCCCGCCCCCCCCCCCCCCCCTTCACTCCCCAAATATCGCTGAACCCTCCTCCAGCCCGACTGCCCTCCGGACTCCACATTCCTCCAATTCTGGCCTCCTCGGTACAGCTCGTTTCCACCGTTGCTCCATTGGCGACCATGCTTCCAGTTACCAAGACCTTACGTTCCGGAGTTCCCTCCCTAAAGCTCTCCACCTTTAAGGTGCTTCTTGAAATCCTCCTTGGTCAAGCTTTTTGGCTCCCTGGCCAACCATCTCTTCAAGTGGCTCACTATTTACTTCTTTCTGAATCGGCTTTTCTGAGGCACCTTGGAACATTTAAGGCGCTATATAAATGCAAGGTGTTGTTGTCGTCTCATCATTACTTCCTGGTCCACCTTCTCTCCTTTCCTCTCTATCTCAAGAACTCAGGCCTACAGGAAAAGAGGTCAGCCAACTAACCCCTTGAGCACGTTCCACCGCCATTCAATGAGATCATGGCTGACCTCTGATCTATGAACTGTGGTCTATGCTTACCTTTGACCTAGACCCAACTTTGACCCATGTCCCTCCATGCCTTTATTTTTTTCCCCATTCTTTCACAGGATGTGGATGTTATTGGTTAGTCCCAATATTTATTGCCCATCTCTAATTGCCCTTAAGAAGGTGATGGTGTGCCGGCTTCTTGAACTGCTGCAGTCTTGTGGTGTAGGTACACCCACAGTGCTGTTAGGGAGACGGAGTTCCAGGACTTTGAAGGAACGGACGATATATTTCCAAATCAGAATGGTGAGTGGCTCAGAGGTGATGGTGTTCCCAGATATCTGCTGCCCTTGTCCTTCTAGATAGTAGCGGTTGTGATTTAGAAGGTACTGTCGAAGGAGCCTTGGTGAGTTCCTGCAACGCATCTAGTAGATGTCGCACACGGCTGCCACTGTGAGTCGGTGGTGGAGGGAGTCAGTGACGGTCGGGTGTCGTCCAAGCGGGGCTGCTTTGACCTGGATGGTGTCGAGCTTCTTGAGTGTTGTTGGAGCTGCGCTCATCCAGCCAAGTGGGGAGTATTCCATTACACTCCTGACTTGTGCCTTGTAGATGGTGGACAGGTTTTGGGGAGTCAGGAGGTGAGCAGGATTTCTAGCCTCTTTAGTTAGCGAAAGACTGATCGATCTCAGCCTTAAAATGACCAATTCCGGCACCAATTGCTGTTTGCGGAAAGGGGTTCCAAACATCTAACTCCGTGCCAAAATATTTTCCAATTCTACTGAAAGATATGGGGCGGGATTCTCTGATCCTGAGGCTTAGTGTTAGCGCCGTCGTGAACACCGTCGCGTTTTACTACGACTCACGCAGCTCCAGCTGTCGATACTGGCGTCAAACGGTCAGCGGATGCGCGCTGCGGCCGGCGCGAACTCGCGCATGCGCGCTAGTTTCCTTCTCCGCGCCAGCCTCGACGCAACATGGCATAGAGCTACAGGGGCCCGGCGTGGAGAAGGAAACTAGCCCTCCCCCCCCCCCACCTGGCCGCCCCCCCCCCCGCAGGATGGACCCCGCGGGTCCCGCCGGGTAGGACCACATGTGAACAGTGCCGGCGGGACTCGGCCTATCTCGGAGACCGCTCGGCCCATCCCGCGCAGAGAATCGCCGTACGCGGCCCTGGAGAACCGGTGTCACGCGAATCGCTCCCGGCCCGGCGATTCTCCGACCCGGCCCGGGGTCAGAGAATCCCGCCCATGGCTCCATGTTTTAGACTCTGGTCCCGAGACCTGGATTTCCCAAATCAGCAGAAATGCTTTTTCTCCATTTACCCTATCAATTCCCCTTAATATACTGAGAGCTTCGATCAAACTACCCCGTAATCTTCTTAATTGTTGGAAATACAACCCTCGTTGGGGTAATCTTAACTGGGCTCCATCAGTAATAGTAGAGAAAATAAAATGTTTAGGAACCAAAATTCACAGTCCGAATCTCCATAGATACGAAGGGTACAAAACATCAAGCAACATTATGAATAAAATTAGATAAAATTGGAAGTAAACAAGGACGATTGAACAGTTTCTAGTTGTGGCGCGGTTGTTGTGCTTCAGAACAGGTCCCGTGGGTGTGGGTGGAGAACAAGAGGAGGCAAGAGATTAGCTTGTACGTAACGTAGGAAAACCACAAAGTTAAAATAAAACCACCGCCAGCGATTTACTGTTTGCAACTGAAAAGGAAGAAAGGGGCGGAGGGCAGCGAGGCGCGTCTTACGCCAAAGACGTACGACATGTGCCAAATATTTGTTCCCTAGCAACAGGCCCTGCTGAATGACAGCCTTGTTTAATGTGGCCTCTGTCCAGGCCTCATTGCTTCCATCAAATGTGGAATGCTGGCCCGGGTTCAAGGTTTCATGATTCTACCAGATTGGGCCTTTGATGCTGCACACTTGGTGCAAAGGCAAACATTATACAGCAAGCCTCCAGCATTTATCCCAGAGATAGGAGTCATTTGTGCAGCGAGATCCAACTGTATTGAGGCACGTGCATTGACCTTCTAACTGAGATGTCAGATATCAATTAGTGTTTCTGCTCCTAAGTACCAGTTCCTCCATCACCCACACACAGTTCAAACAGATACCAAATCTTCCATGAGCCACACACATGTACAATCTGTCCCACTCTCAGATAGCAGCTCCTCCATCACTAACACACACACACTGTCTCACTCTCAGATACCAGCTCCTCCATCACTAACACACACACTGTCCCACTCTCAGATACCAGCTCCTCCATCACTAACACACACACTCTGTCCCACTCTCAGATACCAGCTCCTCCATCACTAACACACACACACTGTCTCACTCTCAGATACCAGCTCCTCCATCACTAACACACACACTGTCTCACTCTCAGATACCAGCTCCTCCATCACTAACACACACACACTGTCTCACTCTCAGATACCAGCTCCTCCATCACTAACACACACTGTCCCACTCTCAGATACCAGCTCCTCCATCACTAACACACACTGTCCCACTCTCAGATACCAGCTCCTCCATCACTAACACACACACACTGTCCCACTCTCAGATTCCAGCTCCTCCATCACTAACACACACACTGTCCCACTCTCAGATACCAGCTCCCCCATCACTAACACACACACTGTCTCACTCTCAGATACCAGCTCCTCCATCACTAACACACACTGTCCCACTCTCAGATACCAGCTCCTCCATCACTAACACACACACACTGTCTCACTCTCAGATACCAGCTCCTCCATCACTAACAAACACACTGTCCCACTCTCAGATACCAGCTCCTCCATCACTAACACACACACACTGTCCCACTCTCAGATACCAGCTCCTCCATCACTAACACACACACACTGTCCCACTCTCAGATACCAGCTCCTCCATCACTAACACACACACACTGTCCCACTCTCAGATAGCAGCTCCTCCATCACTAACACACACACACTGTCTCACTCTCAGATTCCAGCTCCATATCACTTTTAAAAATATATATATTTTATTAAAGTTTTCAATCACAGTTTTTCCACCTTACAAATCAACAAAAACGGTAACGCAATATCTAATAGATAACATTATTTAAATAAAATAGTGAACTAACAAAGTAATAAGAAGTAGTGCTCCTCCCCCCTCCACCCCAACTAGAACAAAACAGGTTGCCCCCCCTTCCCCCCGCCCCCCCCTCCCTCCCCCCACCCTCCCCCCTCCCCACCCCCCCCTCCCCTCCCCCACCCCTGCTGCTGCCAATCTATTTTCCCTTAACGTTCCGCTAGATAGTCGAGGAACGGTTGCCACCGCCTGGAGAACCCCTGAACCGATCCTCTCAACGCAAACTTCATCCGTTCCAGTTTTATGAACCCTGCCGTATCGTTTATCCAGGCCTCCTCGCCGGGGGGTTTCGCTTCCTTCCACATGAGTAAGATCCTTCGCCGGGCTACCAGGGACACAAAGGCCACAATATCGGCCTCTTTCGCCTCCTGCACTCCCGGCTCATCCGCTACCCCAAATATAGCTAACCCCCAACCTGGCTTGACCCGGACCTTCACCACCTTTGAAATCACTCTTGCCACTCCCCTCCAGTACTCATCCAGTGCCGGACACGACCAAAACGATTTGTGGGCAGCACGGTAGCATTGTGGATAGCACAATTGCTTCACAGCTCCAGGGTCCCAGGTTCGATTCCGGCTTGGGTCACTGTCTGTGTGGAGTCTGCACATCCTCCCCGTGTCTGCGTGGGTTTCCTCCGGGTGCTCCGGTTTCCTCACACAATCCAAAGATGTGCAGGTTAGGTGGATTGGCCAGGATAAATTGCCCTTAGTGTCCAAAATTGCCCTTAGTGTTGGGTGGGGTTACTGGGTTATGGGGTTATGGGGATAGGGTGGAAGTGTTGACCTTGGGTAGGGTGCTCCTTCCAACAGCCGGTACAGACTCGATGGGCCGAATGGCCTCCATCTGCACTGTCAATTCTACGAAAACATATGTGTGTGGTTCGACGGGCTTCACAAGCATCTCCCGCACCTGTCCTCCACCCCGAAGAACCTGCTCAGCCTCGCTCCCGTCATATGTGCTCTGTGTAGAACCTTGAATTGTATCAGGCTGAGCCTGTCAGACGAGGAAGAGGAATTTACCCAACTTAGGGCATCTGCCCACAGACCCTCCTCAATCTCCTCCCCAAGCTCTTCTTCCCATTTTCCCTTCAGCTCCTCTACCAGCGCCTCTCCCTCGTCTCTCATCTCCTGATATATTTCGGACACTTTGCCGTCCCCGACCCACATCCCCGAAATCACTCTATCCTGGATCCCCTGTGTCGGGAGCAGCGGAAATTCCCTCACCTGTTGCCTCGTAAACGCCCTCACTTGCATGTATCGAAAGATATTCCCCGGGGGCAACTCATACCTTTCCTCCAGCGCTCCCAGGCTCGTAAACGTCCCGTCAATAAACAAATCTCTCACTCTCCTAATTCCTGCCCGATGCCAGCTCTGGAACCCTCCATCCATCCTTCCTGGGACAAACCTATGGTTGTTCCTGATCGGGGACCACACCGAGGCACCCGTCACACCCCTATGTTGCCTCCATTGCCCCCAGATCCTTAAGGTTGCCGCCACCACTGGGTTCGTGGTATACCTTTTCGGGGAGAGCGGTAGCGGCGCCGTCACCAGCGCCTTTAGGCTCGTTCCTTTACAGGAAGCCATCTCCAGCCTCTTCCACGCCGCCCCCTCTCCCTCCCTCATCCACTTGCGAACCATCGCCACATTGGCGGCCCAGTAATAATCGTCCAGATTCGGCAACGCCAGTCCCCCTCTGTCCCTGCTGCGCTGCAGGAACCCCCTCCTTCCCCTCGGGGTCTTCCCTGCCCACACGAATCTCATAACACTCCTATCTATTTTCTTTAAAAAAGCCTTAGTGATCAAAATGGGGAGACATTGAAACACAAAAAGAAACCTTGGGAGGACCATCATCTTAATTGCCTGCACTCTGCCCGCCAGTGAGAGCGGCAGCATATCCCACCTCTTGAAATCCTCCTCCATCTGCTCCACCAGCCGCGTCAGATTGAGTTTGTGTAAAGTTCCCCAGTTCCTGGCGACCTGAATCCCCAGATATCGGAAACTCCTTTCCGCTCTCCTTAACGGCAGGGCGTCTATCCCTCTTCCCTGATCCCCGGGGTGTACTACGAAAAGCTCACTCTTCCCCATATTAAGCCTATATCCCGAAAAATCTCCAAACTCCCTCAATATCTGCATGACCTCTGTCATCCCCCCCACAGGATCCGCCACATACAGCAGTAGGTCATCTGCGTAGAGTGACACTCGATGTTCCTCTCCCCCTCTAACCACCCCCCTTCATTTCCTAGAGTCTCTCAGCGCTATGGCCAGTGGTTCAATTGCCAGCGCGAACAGTAATGGGGACAGAGGGCACCCCTGCCTTGTTCCCCTATGTAGCTGAAAATACTCCGATTTTTGCCGATTTGTGACTACACTTGCCACTGGGGCCCCATAGAGGAGTTTAACCCAATTGACAAACCCCTCCCCGAACCCAAACCTCCTCAGCACCTCCCATAAATACTCCCACTCTACCCTATCAAATGCCTTCTCTGCATCCATTGCTGCCACTATCTCTGCCTCCCCCTCCGCTGGGGGCATCATTATCACCCCCAATAGCCGTTGCACGTTAACATTCAGTTGTCTCCCCTTTACAAACCCTGTCTGGTCTTCATGCACCACCCCCGGGACACAATCCTCTATCCTCATTGCCAGCACCTTTGCCAGCAGCTTGGCGTCCACATTCAGGAGCGAGATAGGCCTATAAGACCCGTATTGCAGCGGGTCTTTATCTCGCTTCAGGATTAATTATATCATCGCCCCCAACATTGTCGGGGGTAGAGTCCCCCCTTCTCTGGCCTCGTTAAAGGTTCTTGCCAGCAGCGGGACCAATAAGTCCACATACTTCCTATAAAATTCCACCGGGAACCCGTCTGGTCCCGGGGCCTTCCCTGCCTGCATGTTCCCCAGCCCTTTAGTCACCTCGTCCACCCCGATTGGCGCCCCCATACCTGCCACCTCCTGCTCCTCCACCCTCGGGAACCTTAGTTGGTCCAAAAACTGCTGCATCCCCTCTTTTCCCTCCAGGGGTTGGGGCCTATATAGCCTCTCATAAAAGGTCTTAAACACCTCATTTACCTTCCCTGCTCTCCGCTCCGTAGTTCCCGTTTCATCCCTAACTCCCCCTATTTCCCTCGCCGCTGTCCTCTTGCGAAGCTGGTGGGCCAGCAGCCGGCTCGCCTTTTCCCCATATTCGTATCTCATCCCGTGCTTTCCTCCACTGTGCCTCTGCCTTCCCTGTGGTCAGCAGGTCAAACTCCGTCTGAAGTCTTTGCCTCTCCCTATATAGTCCTTCGTCCGGGGCCTCCGCATATCTTTTATCCACACTCAAAATCTCCCCCACTAATCTCTCCCTCTCTTTGCCCTCTTTTTTCCCCTCGTAAGCCCTAATGGAGATCAACTCTCCCCTAACCACCGCCTTCAGCGCTTCCCATACTACCCCCACCTGGATCTCACCATCATCATTGGCCTCCAGGTACTTTTTAATACATCCCCGCACCCTTCCACAGACTCCCTCATCCGCCAATAGTCCCACATCCAGTCGCCAGAGTGGGCGCTGTTCCCTCTCCTCTCCTGGTTCCAGATCCACCCAGTGCGGGGCATGGTCTGAAACGGCTATGGCCGAGTACTCCGTTCCTTCCACCCTCGAAATCAGTGACCTACTCAAAACAAAGAAATCTATCCGGGAGTATACCTTATGAACATGGGAGAAAAAGGAAAACTCTTTGGCCAATGGCCTAGCAAATCTCCACGGATCCACTCCCCCCATTTGGTCCATAAACCCCCTGAGCACCTTGGCCGCTGCCAGCCTTCTTCCAGTCCTGGATCTAGATCGATCTAACCCTGGGTCCAGCACAGTATTGAAAGTCCCCCCCCATTATCAGGCTTCCTACCTCCAGGTCCGGGATACGTCCCAGCATCCGCTTCATAAATCCCGCATCATCCCAGTTCGGGGCATATACATTTACCAGCACGACCTCCATTCCCTGTAATCTACCACTCACCATCACATATCTGCCCCCGCTGTCCGCTACAATGTTCCTAGCCTCGAACGACACCCGTTTCCCCACCAATATAGCCACCCCTCTATTTTTCGTGTCCAACCCTGAGTGGAACACCTGTCCCACCATCCTTTCCTTAACCTAACCTGATCCGCCACCTTCAGATGCGTCTCCTGAAGCATGACCACGTCTGCCTTCAGTCCTTTTAAGTGCGCGAACACTCGGGCCCTCTTAATCGGCCCATTTAGGCCTCTCACATTCCACGTGATCAGCCGGATTGGGGGGCTGCCCACCCCCTCCCCGCCAACTAGCCATCACCTACTCTAGGCCAGTCCCACGTCCAGGTCCCGCGCACCCACCAGTCCCCCAGGCGGCGCACTCCCGCCCCGACCACCTCTTCTCTTGCCAGCTCCCTCTCGATCCCGGCAGCAGCAACCCAGTTATCTCCCGCTCTCCCCCGTCAAAGAAAAAAAAAGGGAAGGGGATTCTTCTCTTCCCTTTCCCCTCCCCGTCTATCGTCCCGCTACGGTGAACCTCCCATTCCCCAATTTACATTTCTGTACATCAACATCGTCATTTCCCCCCCAGCATCAGTCCCCCAGTTCTGGTCCAATTTCTCTTTTTGGATGAAGGTCCATGCTTCTTCCGACATTTCAAAATAGTAGTGTCTATCTTGGTACATGACCCACAATCGCGCCGGCTGCAGCATCCCAAACTTTACTTTCTTCTTATGAAGCGCCTCCTTGGCCCGATTAAAACTCGCTCTCCTTCTCGCCACCTCCGCGCTCCAGTCCTGATACACTCGTATCACCGCATTCTCCCACCTGCTACTCCGTACCTTCTTGGCCCAGCTCAAAACAGCCTCTCTGTCGTTGAAGCGGTGAAATCTCACCACTATCGCCCTTGGTAGTTCTCCCGCCTTTGGTCTCCTCGCAAGGACCCGGTGAGCCCCTTCCACCTCCAGGGGGCCCGAGGGGGCCTCAGCTTCCATTAGCATCGTGCCCACATAAGCCCCAACGTCAGCTCCCTCCACTCCTTCGGGGAGACCCAGAATCCGGAGGTTCTTTCTCCTCGATCTGTTCCCCAGGACTTCGATTCTTTCGATACACCTCTTGTGTAGCGCCTTGTGCGTCTCCATTTTGACCGCTAGGCCCAGAATCTCATCCTCGTTCTCAGCTGCCTTCTCCTTCACCCCACGGAGCTCTATCGCCTGGGCCTTTTGCGTTTCTTTTAGCACTTCGATTGCCAACAACATCGGCGCCAGCACCTCCTTCTTTAATTCCTCCACACACCGTCTAAGGAATTCTTCCTGATCCGGCCCCCATGGCGTCTGGCCGTCATCAGTCGCCATCTTGCTTCTTCCTTCTCTTCTCTGCGGCTGCTCCCGAGGATCCTTCGCAATCTGGCCACCACCACCGATCTTTTCCAAACACACTAGGTGGGGACTCCTTACTTCGTCACCCCACACTGGGATTGGTCCGAAAAGATTTCCGTTGGGGCTCTCAAAAAGAGCCCAAAAGTCCGTTAGAGCTGGAGCCGCCAAAACGTGCGGCTTAGCAGTGCATCGCCGCAACCAGAGGTCCAGCTCCTCCATCACTAACACACACACTGTCCCACTCTCAGATACCAGCCCCATCATCACTAACACACACTGTCCCACTCTCAGATACCAGCTCCTCCATCACGAACACACACACTGACCCACTCTCAGATACCAGCTCCTCCATCACTAACACACACACACTGTCCCACTCTCAGATACCAGCTCCTCCATCACTAACACACACACACTGTCCCACTCTCAGATACCAGCTCCTGCATCACTAACACACACACTGTCCCACTCTCAGATACCAGCTCCTCCATCACTAACACACACACTGTCCCACTCTCAGATACCAGCTCCTCCATCACTAACACACACACTGTCCCAGTCTCAGATAACAGCTCCTCCATCACTAACACACACACAGTCCCACTCTCAGATACCAGCTCCTCCATCACTAACACACACACTGTCCCAGTCTCAGATACCAGCTCCCCCATCACTAACACACACACTGACCCACTCTCAGATACCAGCTCCTCCATCACTAACACACACACTGACCCACTCTCAGATACCAGCTCCTCCATCACTAACACACACACACTGTCCCACTCTCAGATACCAGCTCCTCCATCACTAACACACACACACTGTCCCACTCTCAGATACCAGCTCCTCCATCAGTAACACACACACTGTCCCACTCAGATACCAGCTCCCCCATCACTAACACACACACACTGTCCCACTCTCAGATACCAGCTCCTCCATCACGAACACACACACTGTCCCAGTCTCAGATACCAGCTCCCCCATCACTAACACACACACTGACCCACTCTCAGATACCAGCTCCTCCATCACTAACACACACACTGACCCACTCTCAGATACCAGCTCCTCCATCACTAACACACACACACTGTCCCACTCTCAGATACCAGCTCCTCCATCACTAACGCACACACTATCCCACTCTCAGATACCAGCTCCTGCATCACTAACACACACACTGTCCCACTCTCAGATACCAGCTCCTCCATCACGAACACACACTGTCCCACTCTCAGATACCAGCTCCTGCATCACTAACACACACACTGTCCCACTCTCAGATACCAGCTCCTCCATCACGAAACACACACACAGTCCCACTCTCAGATACCAGCTCCTCCATCACTAACACACACACTGTCCCACTCTCAGATACCAGCTCCCCCATCACTAACACACACACTGACCCACTCTCAGATTCCAGCTCCTCCATCACTAACACACAAACTCTGTCCCACTCTCAGATACCAGCTCCTCCATCACTAACACACACACACTGTCCCACTCTCAGATACCAGCTCCTCCATCACTAACACACACACACTGTCCCACTCTCAGATACCAGCTCCTCCATCACTAACACACACACACTGTCCCACTCTCAGATACCAGCTCCTCCATCAGTAACACACACACTGTCCCACTCAGATACCAGCTCCCCCATCACTAACACACACACACTGTCCCACTCTCAGATACCAGCTCCTCCATCACGAACACACTCACTGTCCCAGTCTCAGATACCAGCTCCTGCATCACTAACACACACACTGTCCCACTCTCAGATACCAGCTCCTCCATCACGAAACACACACACAGTCCCACTCTCAGATACCAGCTCCTCCATCACTAACACACACACTGTCCCACTCTCAGATACCAGCTCCCCCATCACTAACACACACACTGACCCACTCTCAGATTCCAGCTCCTCCATCACTAACACACAAACTCTGTCCCACTCTCAGATACCAGCTCCTCCATCACTAACACACACACACTGTCCCACTCTCAGATACCAGCTCCTCCATCACTAACACACACACACTGTCCCACTCTCAGATACCAGCTCCCCCATCACTAACACACACACTGACCCACTCTCAGATTCCAGCTCCTCCATCACTAACACACACACACTGTCCCACTCTCAGATACCAGCTCCTCCATCACTAACACACGCACACTGTCCCACTCTCAGATACCAGCTCCTCCACCACTAACACACACACTGTCCCACTCAGATACCAGCTCCTCCATCACTAACACACACACACTGTCCCACTCTCAGATACCAGCTCCTCCATCACTAACACACACTGTCCCACTCTCAGATACCATCTCCTCCATCACTAACACACACTGTCCGACTCTCAGATACCAGCTCCTCCATCACTAACACACACTGTCCCACTCTCAGATACCAGCTCCCCCATCACTAACACACACACTGTCTCACTCTCAGATACCAGCTCCTCCATCACTAACACACACTGTCCCACTCTCAGATACCAGCTCCTCCATCACTAACACACACACTGTCCCACTCTCAGATACCAGCTCCTCCATCACTAACACACACACACTGTCCCACTCTCAGATACCAGCTCCTCCATCACTAACACACACTGTCCCACTCTCAGATACCAGCTCCTCCATCACTAACACACACACACTGTCCCACTCTCAGATACCAGCTCCTCCATCACTAACACACACACACTGTCCCACTCTCAGATACCAGCTCCTCCATCACTAACACACACACTGTCCCACTCTCAGATACCAGCTCCTCCATCACTAACACACACTGTCCCACTCTCAGATACCAGCTCCTCCATCACTAACACACACACACTGTCCCACTCTCAGATACCAGCTCCTCCATCACTGACACACACTGTCCCACTCTCAGATACCAGCTCCTCCATCACTAACACACACACACTGTCCCACTCTCAGATACCAGCTCCTCCATCACTAACACTTACTGTCCCACTCTCAGATACCAGCTCCTCCATCACTAACACACACTGTCCCACTCTCAGATACCAGCTCATCCATCACTAACACACACACACTGTCCCAATGTCAGATACCAGTTCCTCCATCACTAACACACACACACTGTCCCACTCTCAGATACCAGCTCCTCCATCACTAACACACACACCCTGTCCCACTCTCAGATACCAGCTCCTCCATCACTAACACACACACCCTGTCCCACTCTCAGATACCAGCTCCTCCATCACTAACACACACACTGTCCCACTCTCACATACCAGCTCGTCCAGCACTAACACACACACTTTGTCCAACTCTCACATAGCAGCTCCTTCATCACTAACACACACACACTGTCCCACTCTCAGATACCAGCTCCTCCACCACTAACACACACAATCTGTCCAACTCTCAGATAGCAGCTCCTTCATCACTAACGCACACAAACTGACCCACTCTCAGATACCAGCTCCTCCATCACTAACACACACACACTGTCCCACTCTCAGATACCAGCTCCTCCATCACTAACACACACACTGTCCCACTCTCAGATACCAGCTCCTACATCACTAACACACACACTGTCCCACTCTCAGATACCAGCTCCTCCATCACTAACACAAACACTGTCCCATTCTCAGATACTAGCTCCTCCATCACTAACACACGCACACTGTCCCACTCTCAGATACCAGCTCCTCCACCACTAACACACGCACACTGTCCCACTCTCAGATACCAGCTCCTCCATCACTAACACACACACTGTCTCACTCTCAGATACCAGCTCCTCCATCACTAACACGCACTGTCTCACTCTCAGATACCAGCTCCCCCATCACTAACACACACACTGTCCCACTCTCAGATACCAGCTCCTCCATCACTAACACACACACTGTCCCACTCTCAGATACCAGCTCCTCCATCACTAACACACACACTGTTCCACTCTCAGATACCAGCTCCTCCATCACTAACACACACACACTGTCTCACTCTCAGATACCAGCTCCTCCATCATTAACACACACACTGTCCCACTCTCACATACCAGCTCCTCCATCACTAACACACACACTGTCCCACTCTCAGATACCAGCTCCTCCATCACTAACACACACACACTGTCCCACTCTCAGATACCAGCTCCTCCATCACTAACACACACACTGACCCACTCTCAGATACCAGCTCCTCCATCACTAACACACACACACTGTCCCACTCTCAGATACCAGCTCCTCCATCACTAACACACACACACTGTCCCACTCTCAGATACCAGCTCCTCCATCACTAACGCACACACTATCCCACTCTCAGATACCAGCTCCTGCATCACTAACACACACACTGTCCCACTCTCAGATACCAGCTCCTCCATCACGAACACACACTGTCCCACTCTCAGATACCAGCTCCTGCATCACTAACACACACACTGTCCCAC
Organism: Scyliorhinus torazame; assembly: GCF_047496885.1. NCBI lineage: Eukaryota > Metazoa > Chordata > Chondrichthyes > Carcharhiniformes > Scyliorhinidae > Scyliorhinus > Scyliorhinus torazame. The sequence continues at coordinate 14,168 of NW_027308866.1, forward strand.
TCTCAGATACCAGCTCCTCCATCACTAACACACACACAGTCCCACTCTCAGATACCAGCTCCTCCATCACTAACACACACACTGTCCCACTCTCAGATACCAGCTCCCCCATCACTAACACACACACTGACGCACTCTCAGATTCCAGCTCCTCCATCACTAACACACACACTCTGTCCCACTCTCAGATACCAGCTCCTCCATCACTAACACACACACACTGTCCCACTCTCAGATACCAGCTCCTCCATCACTAACACACACACACTGTCCCACTCTCAGATACCAGCTCCCCCATCACTAACACACACACTGACCCACTCTCAGATTCCAGCTCCTCCATCACTAACACACACACACTGTCCCACTCTCAGATACCAGCTCCTCCATCACTAACACACGCACACTGTCCCACTCTCAGATACCAGCTCCTCCACCACTAACACACACACTGTCCCACTCAGATACCAGCTCCTCCATCACTAACACACACACACTGTCCCACTCTCAGATACCAGCTCCTCCATCACTAACACACACTGTCCCACTCTCAGATACCATCTCCTCCATCACTAACACACACTGTCCCACTCTCAGATACCAGCTCCTCCATCACTAACACACACACTGTCCCACTCTCAGATACCAGCTCCCCCATCACTAACACACACACTGTCTCACTCTCAGATACCAGCTCCTCCATCACTAACACACACTGTCCCACTCTCAGATACCAGCTCCTCCATCACTAACACACACACTGTCCCACTCTCAGATACCAGCTCCTCCATCACTAACACACACACACTGTCCCACTCTCAGATACCAGCTCCTCCATCACTAACACACACACTGACCCACTCTCAGATACCAGCTCCTCCATCACTAACACACACACACTGTCCCACTCTCAGATACCAGCTCCTCCATCACTAACACACACACACTGTCCCACTCTCAGATACCAGCTCCTCCATCACTAACGCACACACTATCCCACTCTCAGATACCAGCTCCTGCATCACTAACACACACACTGTCCCACTCTCAGATACCAGCTCCTCCATCACGAACACACACTGTCCCACTCTCAGATACCAGCTCCTGCATCACTAACACACACACTGTCCCACTCTCAGATACCAGCTCCTCCATCACTAACACACACACAGTCCCACTCTCAGATACCAGCTCCTCCATCACTAACACACACACTGTCCCACTCTCAGATACCAGCTCCTCCATCACTAACACACACTGTCCCACTCTCAGATACCAGCTCCTCCATCACTAACACACACACACTGTCCCACTCTCAGATACCAGCTCCTCCATCACTGACACACACTGTCCCACTCTCAGATACCAGCTCCTCCATCACTAACACACACACACTGTCCCACTCTCAGATACCAGCTCCTCCATCACTAACACATACTGTCCCACTCTCAGATACCAGCTCCTCCATCACTAACACACACTGTCCCACTCTCAGATACCAGCTCATCCATCACTAACACACACACACTGTCCCAATCTCAGATACCAGTTCCTCCATCACTAACACACACACACTGTCCCACTCTCAGATACCAGCTCCTCCATCACTAACACACACACCCTGTCCCACTCTCAGATACCAGCTCCTCCATCACTAACACACACACTGTCCCACTCTCAGATACCAGCTCCTCCACCACTAACACACACACTTTGTCCGACTCTCACATAGCAGCTCCTTCATCACTAACACACACACACTGTCCCACTCTCAGATACCAGCTCCTCCACCACTAACACACACAATCTGTCCAACTCTCAGATAGCAGCTCCTTCATCACTAACGCACACAAATTGACCCACTCTCAGATACCAGCTCCTCCATCACTAACACACACACACTGTCCCACTCTCAGATACCAGCTCCTCCATCACTAACACACACACTGTCCCACTCTCAGATACCAGCTCCTACATCACTAACACACACACTGTCCCACTCTCAGATACCAGCTCCTCCATCACTAACACAAACACTGTCCCATTCTCAGATACTAGCTCCTCCATCACTAACACATGCACACTGTCCCTCTCTCAGATACCAGCTCCTCCATCACTAACACACACACACTGTCCCACTCAGATACCAGCTCCTACATCACTAACACACACACTGTCCCACTCTCAGATACCAGCTCCTCCATCACTAACACAAACACTGTCCCATTCTCAGATACTAGCTCCTCCATCACTAACACACGCACACTGTCCCACTCTCAGATACCAGCTCCTCCATCACTAACACACACACTGTCTCACTCTCAGATACCAGCTCCTCCATCACTAACACGCACTGTCTCACTCTCAGATACCAGCTCCCCCATCACTAACACACACACTGTCCCACTCTCAGATACCAGCTCCTCCATCACTAACACACACACACTGTCTCACTCTCAGATACCAGCTCCTCCATCATTAACACACACACTGTCCCACTCTCACATACCAGCTCCTCCATCACTAACACACACACTGTCCCACTCTCAGATACCAGCTCCTCCATCACTAACACACACACACTGTCCCACTCTCAGATACCAGCTCCTCCATCACTAACACACACACTGACCCACTCTCAGATACCAGCTCCTCCATCACTAACACACACACACTGTCCCACTCTCAGATACCAGCTCCTCCATCACTAACACACACACACTGTCCCACTCTCAGATACCAGCTCCTCCATCACTAACGCACACACTATCCCACTCTCAGATACCAGCTCCTGCATCACTAACACACACACTGTCCCACTCTCAGATACCAGCTCCTCCATCACGAACACACACTGTCCCACTCTCAGATACCAGCTCCTGCATCACTAACACACACACTGTCCCACTCTCAGATACCAGCTCCTCCATCACTAACACACACACAGTCCCACTCTCAGATACCAGCTCCTCCATCACTAACACACACACTGTCCCACTCTCAGATACCAGCTCCCCCATCACTAACACACACACTGACCCACTCTCAGATTCCAGCTCCTCCATCACTAACACACACACTCTGTCCCGCTCTCAGATACCAGCTCCTCCATCACTAACACACACACACTGTCCCACTCTCAGATACCAGCTCCTCCATCACTAACACACACACACTGTCCCACTCTCAGATACCAGCTCCCCCATCACTAACACACACACTGACCCACTCTCAGATTCCAGCTCCTCCATCACTAACACACACACACTGTCCCACTCTCAGATACCAGCTCCTCCATCACTAACACACGCACACTGTCCCACTCTCAGATACCAGCTCCTCCACCACTAACACACACACTGTCCCACTCAGATACCAGCTCCTCCATCACTAACACACACACACTGTCCCACTCTCAGATACCAGCTCCTCCATCACTAACACACACTGTCCCACTCTCAGATACCATCTCCTCCATCACTAACACACACTGTCCCACTCTCAGATACCAGCTCCTCCATCACTAACACACACACTGTCCCACTCTCAGATACCAGCTCCCCCATCACTAACACACACACTGTCTCACTCTCAGATACCAGCTCCTCCATCACTAACACACACTGTCCCACTCTCAGATACCAGCTCCTCCATCACTAACACACACTGTCCCACTCTCAGATACCAGCTCCTCCATCACTAACACACACACACTGTCCCACTCTCAGATACCAGCTCCTCCATCACTAACACACACACTGACCCACTCTCAGATACCAGCTCCTCCATCACTAACACACACACACTGTCCCACTCTCAGATACCAGCTCCTCCATCACTAACACACACACACTGTCCCACTCTCAGATACCAGCTCCTCCATCACTAACGCACACACTATCCCACTCTCAGATACCAGCTCCTGCATCACTAACACACACACTGTCCCACTCTCAGATACCAGCTCCTCCATCACGAACACACACTGTCCCACTCTCAGATACCAGCTCCTGCATCACTAACACACACACACTGTCCCACTCTCAGATACCAGCTCCTCCATCACTAACACACACACAGTCCCACTCTCAGATACCAGCTCCTCCATCACTAACACACACACTGTCCCACTCTCAGATACCAGCTCCCCCATCACTAACACACACACTGACCCACTCTCAGATTCCAGCTCCTCCATCACTAACACACACTGTCCCACTCTCAGATAGCAGCTCCTCCATCACTAACACACACACTGACCCACTCTCAGATACCAGCTCCTCCATCACTAACACACACACACTGTCCCACTCTCAGATACCAGCTCCTCCATCACTAACACACACACACTGTCCCACTCTCAGACACCAGCTCCTCCATCACTAACACACACACTGTCCCACTCTCAGATACCAGCTCCTCCATCACTAACACACACTGTCCCACTCTCAGATACCAGCTCCTCCATCACTAACACACACACACTGTCCCACTCTCAGATACCAGCTCCTCCATCACTGACACACACTGTCCCACTCTCAGATACCAGCTCCTCCATCACTAACACACACACACTGTCCCACTCTCAGATACCAGCTCCTCCATCACTAACACACACTGTCCCACTCTCAGATACCAGCTCCTTCATCACTAACACACACACTGTCTCACTCTCAGATACCAGCTCCTTCATCACTAACACACATACTGTCCCACTCTCAGATACCAGCTCCTCCATCACTAACACGCACTGTCCCACTCTCAGATACCAGCTCCTTCATCACTAACACACACACACTGTCCCACACTCAGATACCAGCTCCTCCATCACTAACACACACACTGTCTCACTCTCAGATAGCAGCTCCTTCATCACTAACACACACACACTGTCCCACTCTCAGATACCAGCTCCTCCACCACTAACACACACAATCTGTCCAACTCTCAGATAGCAGCTCCTTCATCACTAACGCACACAAACTGGCCCACTCTCAGATACCAGCTCCTCCATCACTAACACACACACACTGTCCCACTCTCAGATACCAGCTCCTCCATCACTAACACACACACTGTCCCACTCTCAGATACCAGCTCCTACATCACTAACACACACACTGTCCCACTCTCAGATACCAGCTCCTCCATCACTAACACAAACACTGTCCCATTCTCAGATACCAGCTCCTCCATCACAAACACACACACACTGTCCCAATCTCAGATACCAGCTCCTCCATCACTAACACACGCACACTGTCCCACTCTCAGATACCAGCTCCTCCACCACTAACACACGCACACTGTCCCACTCTCAGATACCAGCTCCTCCATCACTAACACACACACTGTCTCACTCTCAGATACCAGCTCCTCCATCACTAACACGCACTGTCTCACTCTCAGATACCAGCTCCCCCATCACTAACACACACACTGTCGCACTCTCAGATACCAGCTCCTCCATCACTAACACACACACACTGTCTCACTCTCAGATACCAGCTCCTCCATCATTAACACACACACTGTCCCACTCTCACATACCAGCTCCTCCATCACTAACACACACACTGTCCCACTCTCAGATACCAGCTCCTCCATCACTAACACACACACACTGTCCCACTCTCAGATAGCAGCTCCTTCATCACTAACACACACACACTGACCCACTCTCAGATACCAGCTCCTCCACCACTAACACACACACACTGACCCACTCTCAGATACCAGCTCCTCCATCACTAACACACACACTGTCCCACTCTCAGATACCAGCTCCTCCATCACTAACACACACACACTGACCCACTCTCAGATACCAGTTCCTCCACCACTAACACACACACACTGACCCGCTCTCAGATACCAGCTCCTTCATCACTAACACACACACTGTCCCACTCTCAGATACCAGCTCCTCCACCACTAACACACACACTGTCCCACTCTCAGATACCAGCTCCTCCATCACTAACACACACACACTGACCCACTCTCAGATACCAGTTCCTCCACCACTAACACACACACACTGACCCACTCTCAGATACCAGCTCCTCCATCACTAACACACACACTGTCCCACTCTCAGATACCAGCTCCTCCATCACTAACACACACACTGTCCCACTCTCAGATGCCAGTTCCTCCATCACTAATACACACACTGTCCCACTCTCAGATACCAGCTCCTCCATCACTAACACACACACACTGTTCCACTCTCAGATACCAGCTCCTCCATCACTAATACACATACACTGTCCCACTCTCAGATACCAGCTCCTCCATCACTAACACACACACACTGTCCCACTCTCAGATACCAGCTCCTCCATCACTAACACACACACTGACCCACTCTGAGATACCAGCTCCTCCACCACTAACACACACACTGTCCCACTCTCAGATACCAGCTCCTCCATCACTAACACACACACACTGTCCCACTCTCAGATACCAGCTCCTCCATCATTAACACACACACTGACCCACTCTCAGATACCAGCTCCTCCACCACTAACACACACACTGTCCCACTCTCAGATAGCAGCTCCTTCATCACTAACACACACACTGTCCCACTCTCAGATACCAGCTCCTCCATCACTAACACACACACTGTCCCACTCTCAGATACCAGCTCCTCCATCATTAACACACACACTGACCCACTCTCAGATACCAGCTCCTCCATCACTAACACACACACTGTCCCACTCTCAGATAGCAGCTCCTTCATCACTAACACACACACAGTCCAACTCTCACATACCAGCTCCTCCATCACTAACACACACACTGTCCCACTCTCAGATACCAGCTCCTCCATCACTAACACACACACACTGACCCACTCTCAGATACCAGCTCCTCCATCACTAACACACACACTGTCCCACTCTCAGATAGCAGCTCCTTCATCACTAACACACACACAGTCCAACTCTCAGATACCAGCTCCTCCATCACTAACACACACACTGTCCCACTCTCAGATACCAGCTCCTCCATCATTAACACACACTTTCCCACTCTCAGATACCAGCTCCTCCATCACTAACACACACACTGTCCCACTCTCAGATACCAGCTCCTCCATCATTAACACACACACTGACCCAATCTCCGATACCAGCTCCTCCATCAATAACACACACACCGTCCCATTCTCAGATACCAGCTCCTCCATCATTAACACACACTTTCCCACTCTCAGATACCAGCTCCTCCATCACTAACACACACACTGTCTCACTCTCAGATACCAGCTCCTCCATCATTAACACACACTTTCCCACTCTCAGATACCAGCTCCTCCATCACTAACACACACACTGTCTCACTCTCAGATACCAGCTCCTCCATCACTAACACACACACACTGTCCCACTCTCAGATACCAGCTCCTCCATCACTAACACACACACACTGTCCCACTCTCAGATGCCAGCTCCTCCATCATTAACACACACTTTCCCACTCTCAGATACCAGCTCCTCCATCACTAACACACACACACTGTCCCCACTCTCAGATACCAGCTCCTCCATCATTAACACACACACTGTCCCACTCTCAGATACCAGCTCCTCCATCATTAACACACACACTGTCCCACTCTCAGATACCAGCTCCTTCATCACAAAGACACACACAGTCCCACTCTCAGATACCAGCTCCTCCATCACTAACACACACACTCTGTCCCACTCTCAGATAGCAGCTCCTTCATCACTAACACACGCACTGTCCCACTCTCAGATAGCAGCTCCTTCATCACAAAGACACACACAGTCCCACTCTCAGATACCAGCTCCTCCATCACTAACACACACACACTGTCTCACTCTCAGATACCAGCTCCTCCATCATTAACACACACACTGTCCCACTCTCACATACCAGCTCCTCCATCACTAACACACACACTGTCCCACTCTCAGATACCAGCTCCTCCATCACTAACACACACACACTGTCCCACTCTCAGATAGCAGCTCCTTCATCACTAACACACACACACTGACCCACTCTCAGATACCAGCTCCTCCACCACTAACACACACACACTGACCCACTCTCAGATACCAGCTCCTCCATCACTAACACACACACTGTCCCACTCTCAGATACCAGCTCCTCCATCACTAACACACACACACTGACCCACTCTCAGATACCAGTTCCTCCACCACTAACACACACACACTGACCCACTCTCAGATACCAGCTCCTTCATCACTAACACACACACTGTCCCACTCTCAGATACCAGCTCCTCCACCACTAACACACACACTGTCCCACTCTCAGATACCAGCTCCTCCATCACTAACACACACACACTGACCCACTCTCAGATACCAGTTCCTCCACCACTAACACACACACACTGACCCACTCTCAGATACCAGCTCCTCCATCACTAACACACACACTGTCCCACTCTCAGATACCAGCTCCTCCATCACTAACACACACACTGTCCCACTCTCAGATGCCAGTTCCTCCATCACTAATACACACACTGTCCCACTCTCAGATACCAGCTCCTCCATCACTAACACACACACACTGTTCCACTCTCAGATACCAGCTCCTCCATCACTAATACACATACACTGTCCCACTCTCAGATACCAGCTCCTCCATCACTAACACACACACACTGTCCCACTCTCAGATACCAGCTCCTCCATCACTAACACACACACTGACCCACTCTGAGATACCAGCTCCTCCACCACTAACACACACACTGTCCCACTCTCAGATACCAGCTCCTCCATCACTAACACACACACACTGTCCCACTCTCAGATACCAGCTCCTCCATCATTAACACACACACTGACCCACTCTCAGATACCAGCTCCTCCACCACTAACACACACACTGTCCCACTCTCAGATAGCAGCTCCTTCATCACTAACACACACACTGTCCCACTCTCAGATACCAGCTCCTCCATCACTAACACACACACTGTCCCACTCTCAGATACCAGCTCCTCCATCATTAACACACACACTGACCCACTCTCAGATACCAGCTCCTCCATCACTAACACACACACTGTCCCACTCTCAGATAGCAGCTCCTTCATCACTAACACACACACAGTCCAACTCTCACATACCAGCTCCTCCATCACTAACACACACACTGTCCCACTCTCAGATACCAGCTCCTCCATCACTAACACACACACACTGACCCACTCTCAGATACCAGCTCCTCCATCACTAACACACACACTGTCCCACTCTCAGATAGCAGCTCCTTCATCACTAACACACACACAGTCCAACTCTCAGATACCAGCTCCTCCATCACTAACACACACACTGTCCCACTCTCAGATACCAGCTCCTCCATCATTAACACACACTTTCCCACTCTCAGATACCAGCTCCTCCATCACTAACACACACACTGTCCCACTCTCAGATACCAGCTCCTCCATCATTAACACACACACTGACCCAATCTCCGATACCAGCTCCTCCATCAATAACACACACACCGTCCCATTCTCAGATACCAGCTCCTCCATCATTAACACACACTTTCCCACTCTCAGATACCAGCTCCTCCATCACTAACACACACACTGTCTCACTCTCAGATACCAGCTCCTCCATCATTAACACACACTTTCCCACTCTCAGATACCAGCTCCTCCATCACTAACACACACACTGTCTCACTCTCAGATACCAGCTCCTCCATCACTAACACACACACACTGTCCCACTCTCAGATACCAGCTCCTCCATCACTAACACACACACACTGTCCCACTCTCAGATGCCAGCTCCTCCATCATTAACACACACTTTCCCACTCTCAGATACCAGCTCCTCCATCACTAACACACACACACTGTCCCCACTCTCAGATACCAGCTCCTCCATCATTAACACACACACTGTCCCACTCTCAGATACCAGCTCCTCCATCATTAACACACACACTGTCCCACTCTCAGATACCAGCTCCTTCATCACAAAGACACACACAGTCCCACTCTCAGATACCAGCTCCTCCATCACTAACACACACACTCTGTCCCACTCTCAGATAGCAGCTCCTTCATCACTAACACACGCACTGTCCCACTCTCAGATAGCAGCTCCTTCATCACAAAGACACACACAGTCCCACTCTCAGATACCAGCTCCTCCATCACTAACACACACACACTGTCTCACTCTCAGATACCAGCTCCTCCACCACTAACACACACAATCTGTCCAACTCTCAGATAGCAGCTCCTTCATCACTAACGCACACAAACTGACCCACTCTCAGATACCAGCTCCTCCATCACTAACACACACACACTGTCCCACTCTCAGATACCAGCTCCTCCATCACTAACACACACACTGTCCCACTCTCAGATACCAGCTCCTACATCACTAACACACACACTGTCCCACTCTCAGATACCAGCTCCTCCATCACTAACACAAACACTGTCCCATTCTCAGATACCAGCTCCTCCATCACAAACACACACACACTGTCCCAATCTCAGATACCAGCTCCTCCATCACTAACACACGCACACTGTCCCACTCTCAGATACCAGCTCCTCCACCACTAACACACGCACACTGTCCCACTCTCAGATACCAGCTCCTCCATCACTAACACACACACTGTCTCACTCTCAGATACCAGCTCCTCCATCACTAACACGCACTGTCTCACTCTCAGATACCAGCTCCCCCATCACTAACACACACACTGTCGCACTCTCAGATACCAGCTCCTCCATCACTAACACACACACACTGTCTCACTCTCAGATACCAGCTCCTCCATCATTAACACACACACTGTCCCACTCTCACATACCAGCTCCTCCATCACTAACACACACACTGTCCCACTCTCAGATACCAGCTCCTCCATCACTAACACACACACACTGTCCCACTCTCAGATAGCAGCTCCTTCATCACTAACACACACACACTGACCCACTCTCAGATACCAGCTCCTCCACCACTAACACACACACACTGACCCACTCTCAGATACCAGCTCCTCCATCACTAACACACACACTGTCCCACTCTCAGATACCAGCTCCTCCATCACTAACACACACACACTGACCCACTCTCAGATACCAGTTCCTCCACCACTAACACACACACACTGACCCACTCTCAGATACCAGCTCCTTCATCACTAACACACACACTGTCCCACTCTCAGATACCAGCTCCTCCACCACTAACACACACACTGTCCCACTCTCAGATACCAGCTCCTCCATCACTAACACACACACACTGACCCACTCTCAGATACCAGTTCCTCCACCACTAACACACACACACTGACCCACTCTCAGATACCAGCTCCTCCATCACTAACACACACACTGTCCCACTCTCAGATACCAGCTCCTCCATCACTAACACACACACTGTCCCACTCTCAGATGCCAGTTCCTCCATCACTAATACACACACTGTCCCACTCTCAGATACCAGCTCCTCCATCACTAACACACACACACTGTTCCACTCTCAGATACCAGCTCCTCCATCACTAATACACATACACTGTCCCACTCTCAGATACCAGCTCCTCCATCACTAACACACACACACTGTCCCACTCTCAGATACCAGCTCCTCCATCACTAACACACACACTGACCCACTCTGAGATACCAGCTCCTCCACCACTAACACACACACTGTCCCACTCTCAGATACCAGCTCCTCCATCACTAACACACACACACTGTCCCACTCTCAGATACCAGCTCCTCCATCATTAACACACACACTGACCCACTCTCAGATACCAGCTCCTCCACCACTAACACACACACTGTCCCACTCTCAGATAGCAGCTCCTTCATCACTAACACACACACTGTCCCACTCTCAGATACCAGCTCCTCCATCACTAACACACACACTGTCCCACTCTCAGATACCAGCTCCTCCATCATTAACACACACACTGACCCACTCTCAGATACCAGCTCCTCCATCACTAACACACACACTGTCCCACTCTCAGATAGCAGCTCCTTCATCACTAACACACACACAGTCCAACTCTCAGATACCAGCTCCTCCATCACTAACACACACACTGTCCCACTCTCAGATACCAGCTCCTCCATCACTAACACACACACACTGACCCAATCTCCGATACCAGCTCCTCCATCAATAACACACACACCGTCCCATTCTCAGATACCAGCTCCTCCATCATTAACACACACTTTCCCACTCTCAGATACCAGCTCCTCCATCACTAACACACACACTGTCTCACTCTCAGATACCAGCTCCTCCATCATTAACACACACTTTCCCACTCTCAGATACCAGCTCCTCCATCACTAACACACACACTGTCTCACTCTCAGATACCAGCTCCTCCATCACTAACACACACACACTGTCCCACTCTCAGATACCAGCTCCTCCATCACTAACACACACACACTGTCCCACTCTCAGATGCCAGCTCCTCCATCATTAACACACACTTTCCCACTCTCAGATACCAGCTCCTCCATCACTAACACACACACACTGTCCCCACTCTCAGATACCAGCTCCTCCATCATTAACACACACACTGTCCCACTCTCAGATACCAGCTCCTCCATCATTAACACACACACTGTCCCACTCTCAGATACCAGCTCCTTCATCACAAAGACACACACAGTCCCACTATCAGATACCAGCTCCTCCATCACTAACACACACACTCTGTCCCACTCTCAGATAGCAGCTCCTTCATCACTAACACACGCACTGTCCCACTCTCAGATAGCAGCTCCTTCATCACAAAGACACACACAGTCCCACTCTCAGATACCAGCTCCTCCATCACTAACACACACACACTGTCTCACTCTCAGATACCAGCTCCTCCATCACTAACACACACACTGTCCCACTCTCAGATACCACCTCCTCCATCACTAACACACACACTGTCCCACTCAGATACCAGCTCCTCCATCACTAACACACACACACTGTCCCACTCTCAGATACCAGCTCCTCCATCACTAACACACACACTCTGTCCCACTCTCAGATAGCAGCTCCTTCATCACTAACACACACACTGTCCCACTCTCAGATAGCAGCTCCTTCATCACTAACACACACACAGTCCCACTCTCAGATACCAGCTCCTCCATCACTAACACACACACACTGTCTCACTCTCAGATACCAGCTCCTCCATCACTAACACACACACTGTCCCACTCTCAGATACCAGCTCCTCCATCACTAACACACACACTGTCCCACTCAGATACCAGCTCCTCCACCACTAACACACACACACTGTCCCACTCTCAGATACCAGCTCCTCCATCACTAACACACACACACTGTCCCACTCTCAGATACCAGCTCCTCCATCATTAACACACACACTGTCCTACTCTCAGATACCAGCTCCTTCATCACTAACACACACACTGTCCCACTCTCAGATACCAGCTCCTCCACCACTAACACACACACTCTGTCCCACTCTCAGATAGCAGCTCCTTCATCACTAACACACACACTGTCCCACTCTCAGATAGCAGCTCCTTCATGACAAAGACACACACTGTCCCACTCTCAGATACCAGCTCCTCCATCACTAACACACACACTGTTCCACTCTCAGATACCAGCTCCTCCATCACTAACACACACACTGTCCCACTCTCAGATACCAGCTCCTCCATCACTAACACACACCCTGTCCCACTCTCAGATACCAGCTCCTCCACCACTAACACACACACTCTGTCCCACTCTCAGATACCAGCTCCTCCACCACTAACACACACACTGTCCCACTCTCAGATACCAGCTCCTCCTTCACTAACACACACACTGTCCCATTCTCAGATACCAGTTCCTCCACCACTAACACACACACACTGACCCACTCTCCGATACCAGCTCCTCCATCACAAACACACACACTGTCCCACTCTCAGATACCAGCTCCTCCATCACTAACACACACACACTGTCCCACTCTCAGATACCAGCTCCTCCATCACTAACACACACACTGTCCCACTCTCAGATACCAGCTCCTCCATCACTAACACACACACTGTCCCATTCTCAGATACCAGTTCCTCCACCACTAACACACACACACTGACCCACTCTCCGATACCAGCTCCTCCATCACAAACACACACACTGTCCCACTCTCAGATACCAGCTCCTCCATCATTAACACACACACTGTCCCCACTCTCAGATACCAGCTCCCCCGTCACTAACACACACACTGTCCCACTCTCAGATACCAGCTCCTACATCACTAACACACACACTGTCCCACTCTCAGATTCCAGCTCCCCCGTCACTAACACACACACTGTCCCACTCTCAGATACCAGCTCCTTCATCACTAACACACACACTGTCCCACTCTCAGATACCAGCTCCTCCATCATTAACACACACACTCTGTCCCACTCTCAGATACCAGCTCCTCCATCATTAACACACACACTCTGTCCCACTCTCAGATACCAGCTCCTCCATCATTAACACACACACTCTGTCCCACTCTCAGATACCAGCTCCTCCATCATTAACACACACACTGTCCCACTCTCAGATACCAGTTCCTCCATCATTAACACACACACTGCCTCACTCTCAGATACCAGCTCCTCCATCACTAACACACACACACTGTCCCACTCTCAGATACCAGCTCCTCCATCACTAACACACACACTGACCCACTCTCAGATACCAGCTCCTCCATCACTAACACACACATTCTGTCCCACTCTCAGATACCAGCTCCTACATCATTAACACACACACTGTCCAACTCTCAGATACCACCTCCTCCATCACTAACACACACACTGTCCCACTCTCAGATACCAGCTCCTCCATCACTAACACACACACTGTCCCAGTCTCAGATAGCAGCTCCTTCATCACTAACACACACACACTGTCTCACTCTCAGATACGAGTTCCTCCACCACTAACACACACACTGACCCACTCTCAGATACCAGCTCCTCCATCATTAACACACACACTGTCCCACTCTCAGATAACAGCTCCTCCATCACTAACACACACACTGTCCCACTCTCAGATACCAGCTCCTCCATCACTAACACACACTGTCCCACTCTCAGATACCAGCTCCTCCATCATTAACGCACACACTGTCCCACTCTCAGATAGCAGCTCCTTCATCACTAACACACACACTCTGTCCCACTCTCAAATAGCAGCTCCTTCATCACTAACACACACACACTGACCCACCCTCAGATACCAGCTCCTCCATCACTAACACACACACACTGTCCCACTCTCAGATACCAGCTCCTCCACCACTAACACACTGATGCGCTAAGCGTCAAGAACCACAAAGACATGTGAGACTTTAACTCAGGCTTTAATATACTACATGGGAGGCTCACCCGACACAGACGACCCCAGACAGAATGGGGCCTGTCCCAGAAGAGGTTATTATACTGACTCCCGGGGGAGTGGCTAAGGCGGAGCTCTCCGTGGCCAGGTCGGGTTACCTACCAGTGACCGAACCTCTGCAGAGTTACAGTACAATACACAGTATTACAGGGCCACGTTCCGCACAACTATTATATGCTATATACAATGGTAGGGAGGTACAGTGGTGTATCACCACACACACACACTCTGTCCCACTCTGAGATAGCAGCTCCTTCATCACTAACACACTCACACTGTCCCACTCTCAGATACCAGCTCCTCCATCACTAACACACACTGTCCCACTCTCTGATACCAGTTCCTCCACCACTAACACACACACACGGACCCACTCTCAGATACGAGCTCCTCCATCATTAACACACACACTGACCCACTCTCAGATACCAGCTCCTCCATCATTAACACACACACTGACCCACTCTCAGATACCAGCTGCTCCATCATTAACACACACACAGTCCCACTCTCAGATAGCAGCACCTTCATCACTAACACACACACACTGTCCCACTCTCAGATACCAGCTCCTCCATCACTAACGCACACACTGTCTCACTCTCAGATAGCAGCTCCTCCATCACTAACACACACACACTGTCCCACTCTCAGATCCCAGCTCCTCCATCACGAACACACACACACTGTCCCACTCTCAGATACCAGCTCCTCCACCGCTAACACACACACTCTCTCCCACTCTCAGATAGCAGGTCCTTCATCACTAACACACTCACTGTCCCAATCTCTGACACCAGCTCCTCCATCACTAACACACACACTGTCCCAATCTCTGACACCAGCTCCTCCATCACTAACACACACACTGTCCCAATCTCTGACACCAGCTCCTCCATCACTAACACACACACTGTCCCACTCTCAGATACCAGCTCCTCCATCACTAACACACACACTCTCTCCCACTCTCAGATAGCAGGTCCTTCATCACTAACACACTCACTGTCCCAATCTCTGACACCAGCTCCTCCATCACTAACACACTCTGTCCCACTCTCAGATACCAGCTCCTCCATCATTAACACACACACTGTCCCACTCTCAGATACCAGCTCCTCCATCATTAACACACACACTGACCCACTCTCAGATACCAGCTCCTCCATCATTCACACACACACTGTCCCACTCTCAGATAGCAGCACCTTCATCACTAACACACACACACTGTCCCACTCTCTGATACCAGTTCCTCCACCACTAACACACACACACTGACCCACTCTCAGATACGAGCTGCTCCATCATTAACACACACACTGACCCACTCTCAGATACCAGCTCCTCCATCATTAACACACACACTGTCCCACTCTCAGATAGCAGCACCTTCATCACTAACACACACACACTGTCCCACTCTCAGATACCAGCTCCTCCATCACAAACGCACACACTGTCTCACTCTCAGATAGCAGCTCCTCCATCACTAACACACACACACTGTCCCACTCTCAGATCCCAGCTCCTCCATCACGAACACACACACACTGTCCCACTCTCAGATACCAGCTCCTCCACCGCTAACACACACACTCTCTCCCACTCTCAGTTAGCAGCTCCTTCATCACTAACACACTCACACTGTCCCACTCTCAGATACCGGCTCCTCCATCACTAACACACACACTGTCCCACTCTCAGATACCAGCTCCTCCATCACTAACACACTCACTGTCCCAATCTCTGACACCAGCTCCTCCATCACTAACACACACACTGTCCCAATCTCTGACACCAGCTCCTCCATCACTAACACACACACTCTGTCCCACTCTCAGAAACCAGCTCCTCCATCATTAACACACACACTGTCCCAATCTCAGATACCAGCTCCTCCACCACTAACAGACACACTGTGTCCCACTCTCAGACAGCAGCTCCTTCATCACTAACACACTCACACTGTCCCACTCTCAGATACCAGCTCCTCCATCACTAACACACATACACTGTCCCACTCTCAGATACCAGCTCCCCCATCACTAACACACACACACTGTCCCACTCTCAGATACCAGCTCCTCCATCACTAACACACACACTGTCCCACACTCAGATACCAGCTCCTCCATCACTAACACACACACGGTCCCAGTCTCAGATATCAGCTCCTTCATCACTAACACACACACACAGTCCCACTCTCAGATACCATCTCCTCCATCATTAACGCACACACTGTCCCACTCTCAGATAGCAGCTCCTTCATCACTAACACACACACTCTGTCCCACTCTCAGATAGCAGCTCCTTCATCACTAACACACACACACTGACCCACTCTCAGATAGCAGCTCCTTCATCACTAACACACACACACAGTCCCACTCTCAGATACCATCTCCTCCATCATTTACGCACACACTGTCCCACTCTCAGATAGCAGCTCCTTCATCACTAACACACACACTCTGTCCCACTCTCAGATAGCAGCTCCTTCATCACTAACACACACACACTGACCCACTCTCAGATACCAGCTCCTCCACCACTAACACACACACTCTGTCCCACTCTCAGATAGCAGCTCCTTCATCACTAACACACTCACACTGTCCCACTCTCAGATACCAGCTCCTCCATCACTAACACACACACTGTCCCACTCTCAGATACCAGCTCCTCCATCACTAACACACACACTGTCCCACTCTCAGATAGCAGCTCCTTCATCACTAACACACACACTGACCCACTCTCAGATACCAGCTCCTTCATCACTAACACACACACTGTCCCACTCTCAGATACCAGCTCCTCCATCACTAACACACACACACTGTCCCACTCTCAGATACCAGCTCCTCCATCAGTAACACACACACACTGTCCCACTCTCAGATACCAGCTCCTTCATCACTAACACACACACACTGTCCCACTCTCAGATACCAGCTCCTCCATCACTAACACACACACTGTCCCACTCAGATACCAGCTCCCCCATCACTAACACACACACACTGTCCCACTCTCAGATACCAGCTCCTCCATCACTAACACACACACTGTCCCACTCTCAGATACCAGCAACTCCATCACTAACACACACACACTGTCCCACTCTCAGATACCAGCTCCTCCATCAGTAACACACACACACTGTCCCACTCTCAGATACCAGCTCCCCCATCACTAACACACACACTGTCCCACTCTCAGATAGCAGCAACTCCATCACTAACACACACACACTGTCCCACTCTCAGATACCAGCTCCTCCATCAGTAACACACACACACTGTCCCACTCTCAGATACCAGCTCCCCCATCACTAACACACACACTGTCCCACTCTCAGATAGCAGCAACTCCATCACTAACACACACTGTCCCACTCTCAGATACCAGCTCCTCCATCACTAACACACACACACTGTCCCACTCTCAGAAACCAGCTCCTCCATCACTAACACACACACACTGTCCCACTCTCAGATACCAGCTCCTCCATCACTAACACACACACACTGTCCCACTCTCAGATACCAGCTCCTCCATCACTAACACACACTGTCCCACTCTCAGATACCAGCTCCTCCATCACTAACACACACACACTGTCCCACTCTCAGAAACCAGCTCCTCCATCACTAACACACACACACTGTCCCACTCTCAGATACCAGCTCCTCCATCACTAACACACACACACTGTCTCACTCTCAGATACCAGCTCCTTCATCACTAACACACACACTGTCCCACTCTCAGATACCAGCTCCTCCATCACTAACACACACACTGACCCACTCTCAGGTACCAGCTCCTTCATCACTAACACACACACTGTCCCACTCTCAGATACTAGCTCCTTCATCACTAACACACACACTGTCCCACTCTCAGGTACCAGCTCCTTCATCACTAACACACACACTGTCCCACTCTCAGATACCAGCTCCTCCATCACTAACACACACACACTATCCCACTCTCAGGTACCAGCTCCTCCATCACTAACACACACTGTCCCACTCTCAGATACCAGCTCCTCCATCACTAACACACACTGTCCCACTCTCAGATACCAGCTCCTCCATCACTAACACACACACACTGTCCCACTCTCAGATAGCAGCTCCTTCATCACTCACACACACACTGTCCCACTCTCAGATACCAGCTCCTCCATCACTAACACACACACACTGTCCCACTCTCAGAAACCAGCTCCTACATCACTAACACACACACACTGTCCCACTCTCAGAAACCAGCTCCTCCATCACTAACACACACACACTGTCCCACTCTCAGATACCAGCTCCTCCATCACTAACACACACACACTGTCTCACTCTCAGATACCAGCTCCTTCATCACTAACACACACACTGTCCCACTCTCAGATACCAGCTCCTCCATCACTAACACACACACTGACCCACTCTCAGGTACCAGCTCCTTCATCACTAACACACACACTGTCCCACTCAGATACCAGCTCCTCCATCAGTAACACACACACTGTCCCACTCAGATACCAGCTCCTCCATCAGTAACACACACACTGTCCCACTCTCAGATACCGGCTCCTCCATCACTAACACACACACTGTCCCACTCTCAGATACCAGCTCCTCCATCACTAACACACACACACTGTCCCACTCTCAGATACCGGCTCCTCCATCACTAACACACACACGGTCCCAGTCTCAGATAGCAGCTCCTTCATCACTAACACACACACAGTCCCACTCTCAGATACCATCTCCTCCATCATTTACGCACACACTGTCCCACTCTCAGATAGCAGCTCCTTCATCACTAACACACACACTCTGTCCCACTCTCAGATAGCAGCTCCTTCATCACTAACACACACACACTGACCCACTCTCAGATACCAGCTCCTCCATCACTAACACACACACACTGTCCCACTCTCAGATACCAGCTCCTCCACCACTAACACACACACTCTGTCCCACTCTCAGATAGCAGCTTCTTCATCACTAACACACTCACACTGTCCCACTCTCAGATACCAGCTCCTCCATCACTAACACACACACTGTCCCACTCTCAGATAGCAGCTCCTTCATCACTAACACACACACTGTCCCACTCTCAGATACCAGCTCCTCCATCACTAACACACACACACTATCCCACTCTCAGATACCAGCTCCTTCATCACTAACACACACACTGTCCCACTCTCAGATACCAGCTCCTCCATCACTAACACACACACACTGTCCCACTCTCAGATACCAGCTCCTTCATCACTAACACACACACTGTCCCACTCTCAGATACCAGCTCCTCCATCACTAACACACACTGTCCCACTCTCAGATACCAGCTCCTTCATCACTAACACACACACACTGTCCCACTCTCAGATACCAGCTCCTCCATCACTAACACACACACTGTCCCACTCTCAGATAGCAGCTCCTCCATCACTAACACACACACTGTCTCACTCTCAGATACCAGCTCCTCCATCACTAACACACACTGTCCCACTCTCAGATACCAGCTCCTCCATCACTAACACACACTGTCCCACTCTCAGATACCAGCTCCTCCATCACTAACACACACACACTATCCCACTCTCAGATACCTGCTCCTTCATCACTAACACACACTGTCCCACTCTCAGATACCAGCTCCTCCATCACTAACACACACACACTGTCCCACTCTCAGATAGCAGCTCCTTCATCACTAACACACACTGTCCCACTCTCAGATACCAGCTCCTCCATCACTAACACACACACTGTCCCACTCAGATACCAGCTCCTCCATCAGTAACACACACACTGTCCCACTCAGATACCAGCTCCTCCATCAGTAACACACACACTGTCTCACTCTCAGCTACCGGCTCCTCCATCACTAACACACACACACTGTCTCACTCTCAGATACCAGCTCCTCCATCACTAACATACGCACTGTCCCACTCTCAGATACCAGCTCCTCCATCACTAACACATACACACTGTCCCACTCTCAGATACCAGCTCCTCCATCACTAACACACACACTGTCCCCACTCTCAGATACCAGCTCCTCCATCACTAACGCACACACACTGTCTCACTCTCAGATACCAGCTCCTCCATCACTAACACACACTGTCCCACTCTCAGATACCAGCTCCTCCATCACTAACACACACACTCTGTCCCACTCTCAGATACCAGCTCCTCCATCACTAACACACACACACTGTCCCACTCTCAGATACCAGCTCCTCCATAACTAACACACACACTGTCCCACTCTCAGATACCAGCTCCTCCATCACTAACACACTCACACTGTCCCACTCTCAGATACCAGCTCCTCCATCAGTAACATACACACTGTCCCACTCTCAGATACCGGCTCCTCCATCACTAACACACACACTGTCCCACTCTCAGGTACCAGCTCCTCCAGCACTAACACACACACACTGTCCCACTCTCAGATACCAGCTCCTCCAGCACTAACACACAGCCTGTCCCCACTCTCAGATTCCAGCTCCTCCATCACTAACACACACACTGTCCCACTCTCAGATACCAGCTCCTCCATCACTAACACACACACTGTCCCACTCTCAGATAGCAGCTCCTCCATCACGAACACACACTGTCCCACTCTCAGATACCAGCTCCTCCATCACTAACACACACACACTGTCTCACTCTCAGATACCGGCTCCTCCATCACTAACACACACACACTATCCCACTCTCAGATAGCAGCTCCTCCAGCACTAACACACACACTGTCTCACTCTCAGATACCAGCTCCTCCAGCACTAACACACACACTCTGTCCCACTCTCAGATACCAGCTCCTCCATCACTAACACACACACACTGTCCCACTCTCAGATACCAGCTCCCCCATCACTAACACACACACACTGTCCCACTCTCAGATACCAGCTCCTCCATCGCTAACACACACACACTGTCCCACTCTCAGATACCAGCTCCTCCATCACTAACACACACACACTGTCCCCACTCTCAGATACCAGCTCCTCCATCACTAACACACACACACTGTCCCACTCTCAGATACCAGCTCTACCATTAGCTTCAGTGGTAGCTCTGTTACCCCTGTTGGGCAATGAGCAATGAAGCCTCTTGTCACGAAGCACTCTGATTTTATCTTCGATGGTAACCCAACCTGGAACCCTGGTACGGGGGATGTATAGTTTTGTTTTGTGTTGGTGTGAGGAGGCGGGTGTAGCCTGGTGAGAATAAACAGCTCAGTGGCCGTGCAACAATTATTAAGGACTATTTATTAAAGTAAACAAGAGACAAACACACAGAAACAGGATGATTCTACTCTCATGCAATTATGATGCACTACACATGCTCGCGTCTGAAAGGTGCTGTATAAATATAAGTTGTTGTTGCTTCAGTTACATCAAATGACTCCCCCCCACCCACACTCCAGCCATTGGCCGGCCAACACATCCGTCCTTATGTCGCGCGGTCTTCCTTCGCCAAGCGGAAAGCAGAGAGACTCATTACCCAATTGGGCGATATTGACCGTCAGCCATTCAACCCTTTTCAATAGTTTTATATTTGGTAAAGAGCAATGTTCAAAGGAAATGACAAGAAAACATATTTTAAAAGATTTTCAATATTTTTATATCTTCTAAGGATAATGTTGAAAGAAAACAACAGAAAATCCATATTTTTAAATGATTTTCACTATTTTTACTTCTGAGGAGAAATGTTCAAAGAAAATGACAGAAAAAGCAATATTTATTTAACATAGAATTTACAGTCCAGAAGGTGGCCATTCGGCCCATCGAGTCTGCACTGGCCCTCACAAAGAGCACCGCACCCAAGCCCACGTGTCTACTCATCCCCATAATCCAGTAGCCCAAGTTAACATATTTTGGACATTAAGGGCAATTTAGCCCAATCCACCTAACCTGCACATCTTTGGACTGTGGGAGGAAACCAGAGCACCCGGAGGAAACCCACGCACACACGGGGAGGATGTGCAGACTCCGCACAGACAGTGACCCAGCGGGGAATCGAACCTGGGACCCTGGAGCTGTGAAGCAACTGTGCTAACCACTGTGCTACCGTGCTACCCGATGGTTTGTCTCCAGGGTGGCCCACAGCAGTCCTGGAGATTGATCCCCAATCCCTGGAAACTCCAGGCCCAATCCTGGAGGGTTGGTAACCCAAATGGCACCATCTCCTCCGCTGTCAATCCAAGGCCTGACGTCCTGCGTGACCCCGCCCCTCCGGTCCCCGACCGTTATGCGTACGCGTGACGTCTGACGTGACCCCGCACCCGCAGCTGTCAACGAAACGCGTGACGCCACACGCTTCCTGGCCCCCTTCTTCTCACGATCTGTCAATCAAACGCGTGACGCCACACGCGATCCCGCCTCTCCGCACGCCGAGGAAACGCGTGATGTCACAGGTGACACCTCCCCTCCGCCTCCCCGGCTGCCAATAAACCCCTGATGTCACCCGTGACCCCGCCCCCGTGGCTGTCAATCGGATGCGTGACGCCGGACGCGACCCGACTCCTCCTTCTCAAAAGCGGAGACGTCACCCGGGTCCCCGCCACGCCCCATTCTCACGCGCGCGGCTTTGTACCGGAAGCGTTGCCCCGGGCGACGGGACAACAGCGGCTTCGCGCGCGGCGCAGACGTCATGGCGCTGTGGAACGTTGAGGCGGCGGTCGCCTTAGCGACGGCGCGTTTGTATCCAGCCGGCGGCGCTGCGCGCGCATCGTGGATGAGGCGGGGGGCCAGAGGCGGCGGAATGTGAAACTGACCCAGAAACTGACCAGAACATTCCAGCGCGCTGACCGCAGGAGAATCCCACTCACTGTCTGCAGTGAGCTCATTCACTGGAACTGGCGAGGTTGCCTCAGCCCCGCTGCAATTAAACTAAAATCAATTACAAAACAAATGTCGCAAACCCAGCAGATGCTGCAAAACTCAGCAGCAATCTCCACCACCCCCCCCCCCCCCCAGCTCTCAGACCCTCTCCACCCGGACACTGCTTCCAGCACTTCCCCCTGTGCCTTTAATACACACACATCACCCCGGCCTACCGCGGGGGGGGGGGGGGGGTCTTCTGCTGCAGGGTCTCCAGGTCCAACTGGGTCACAGTTCTGATCCCCTCATTTCAGAAAGGAGCAGTTCAGAAACCCGGGGTGAAGGGATTCCTGTGTGACGAATGACTGGGGCAGGCTGCACCTGTCACCACTGCACTGTTGAAGAATGAGAGGTGATCTTATTGAAACCTTAGGGACCTTGAACCGAGAGGATGTTTCCCCTTGTGGGAGGGACTAGACCAGGGGACACAGTTCAGAATGAAGGGGTCTCTCATTTAAGAGGGAGATGAGGGTCGTGAATCTTTGGCACTGGGGGTGGAGGGAGGGTGGCTGAATATTTTCTATGCAGACGCTGCGACAACGAATGAACGGACATCGCGCGACAATCACCAGGCAGGAATGTTCCCTTCCAGTCGGGGAACACTTCAGCAGTTAAGGGCATTCAGCCTCTGATCTCCGGGTAAGCGTTCTCCAAGGCGGCCTTCAGGACGCGCGACAACGCAGAATCACCGAGCAGAAACTTATAGCCAAGTTCCGCACACATGAGTGCGGCCTCAACCGGGACCTGGGATTCATGTTGCATTACATTCATCCCTCACCATCTGGCCTGTGAAATCCTACCAACTGTCCTGGCTTGACACAATTCACACCTCTTTAACCTGGGGTTACCCCATCTCTGGATCTGTAAAGATGTAATCACCTGCTAATGCTCACATTCCAAGCATTGTCTGGCATCTTTGAATCTGTCTATATATATGTTTCTGGAACATACCTCTTCATTCACCTGAGGAAGGAGCAGTGCTCCGAAAGCTAGTGTTTGAAACAAACCTGTTGGTCTTTAACCTGGCGTTGTAAGACTTCTTACTGTGCTCACCCCAGTCCAACGCCGGCATCTCCACATCATGAATATTTTTAAGGCGCAGGTAGATTCTCCTCGAACAAGCGGCATAGATAAGGTGGATAAGAAGGAACTTTCCCCTTAGCGCAGGGGGTCAGATTTAAGGTAAAGGGGCAGGAGATTGAGAGAGGATTTGAGAAAAAAAATCTTTTAACCCAGAGGGTGGTGGGAATCTGGATCTCGCTGCCTGAAAGGGTGGTGACCGGAGGCGACAAATGGCCTCTTGCTGTCCCTTAATTGATGAGTTGCTGTACATTAATGAAAGGTTAACTCTGTTCTCACTGATAATATGGAATTCTCCCAGCATTTTCTGCTTTATGTATATATATATATGAATATTTATTTCATATGTTTGGCTAGTGTGTGGGTCCACTCACATTTACATCAGCGGTCATTCTGCTGATTCCGGGTCGAGCTGACGAGTAGCAGAATTTCTCCAGTCTAGGCACGTGTGAGAAACTTTAAAAAGAAGCTGTAACCTTTCCCTCTGATTTCCTTCTCCAGCACCCCCGCTCCACACCCCCAATGACTCAGTTCAAATAAAGCAACACAGGGTCGTTTTCGTCAGGCGCCGGGGTTTTTTTTATCAGTGGAAGATCTCACACGACTCTCGAGATGTCGTTTGCGACAAGCTCACTGAGATCCGAAAGTGAAACTGGCGTCAAGGTGTGTTGTCTCCAAAATATATATTTTTAGAAACACCACTCTTGACAGTATGCCCTGGCCGGAGAGGTGATGGAGGGTTACCACAGACATCAGGACTGACTGACTTGGTTGTTTTTCTCTGTTGCAGGATTTTTTTTCTCTCTCTCAATTCTCTCTCTCTGGCAGAGTGATGCAAGTCTCAGAATGGGCTAATCCACAGGGCACAGAGGTTGTAAACCTGTGAGTCCCCAGGCCAGACCAGACGCATTTGCAGATAGAAGAAGCCAGGTCCTGGACTGGTGGATAGATGCAGGATTCTTCCCTACAATGCAGAAGAAGGCCTTTCGGCCGATCCAGACTGCACCGACCCCCCGAGAGAGCAGCCTACCCAGGCTCACACCCCATCCCCATCTTTGGACTGGGGTGTGGTGGGCAGTGGGGTGTGGTGGGCAGTGGGATGTGGTGGGCAGTGGGGTGTGTTGGGCAGTGGGGTGTGGTGGGCAGTGGGATGTGTTGGGCAGTGGGGTGTGGTGGGCAGTGGGGTGTGGTGGGCAGTGGAATGTGTTGGGCAGTGGGTGTGTTGGGCAGTGGGGTGTAGTGGGCAGTGGGGTGTGGTGGGCAGTGGGATGTGTTGGGCAGTGGGGTGTGGTGGGCACTGGGTGTGGTGGGCAGTGGGGTATGTTGGGCAGTGGGTGTGTTGGGCAGTGGGTGTGTTGGGCAGTGGGGTGTGGTGGGCACTGGGTGTGGTGGGCAGTGGGGTGTGTTGGGCAGTGGATGTGTTGGGCAGTGGGGTGTGTTGGGCAATGGGTGTGTTGGGCAGTGGGGTGTGGTGGGCAGTGGGTGTGTTGGGCAGTGGGGTGTGTTGGTCAGTGGGCTGTGTTGGGCAGTGGGGTGTGTTGGGCAGTGGGGTGTGTTGGGCAGTGGGGTGTGTTGGGCAGTGGGTGTGTTGGGCAGTGGGGTGTGTTGGTCAGTGGGGTGTGTTGGGCAGTGGGTGTGTTGGGCAGTGGGGTGTGTTGGGCAGTGGGGTGTGTTGGGCAGCGGGTGTGGTGGGCAGTGGGGTGTGGTGGGCAGTGGGGTCAATGTTTTATTTTCGGGCCCAATCAACTAAATAGAAGAACAGAAATTAACTGTGGATAGGCTATTGATCACTTTGAAAAGCAATGACCTTATTAAGTGAATTGCTAGTTAAACATGTGACTTTGGTCATCCCATAAATACAGGCAGCTGGAACCCTTTGGTGTGAGAGCTTTTTGTGTGTTAGTTATTGTGGGTAATTGCTGCAACAGAAACCTGTTAGAACCAAAAAGACCACCATGGATAGATTCCTCCCCACAGCTCCTGGTTGTAAGTAATGTAGCAGAGGATGAACTTTAAGCTTGGTGACTGACTGTTTTAATGAAGCCTTTTGTCTCAATCCTCTTGAGGAAACCAAATGTGCTGTTGTTGACAATTTAAGTTATGGAGTGGTGGAAGGATGAAGTTTTGACTATCCCCCAATTTGTTTCTGATTTTGAACCACATCAGCAACAGAAACATGAAGTTGAAGTGTGGACCAGAGTTACTTCCACACTCTGGATGAAGCAAGGTATGGTGTTAGCATTATAGTTACCATAAGGTATTCTCCAGGGTGGAAAGTGAATGGTCTGGGTCCAGGGTGGGATTGGATTTTTAAACAATTTTTGGATACATTTTTGTAAAAAGGATTAGTTATTGGAAGCCTGGATAATCCTTTGTTGGTTCAGGAAATCAAGAGGATCAGTCCATGAAGAATAGATCATGGATTTTGATAAATCTTACAAGCAATGACTGAGATTTTCACTTAATTCTGTCCACATTGGAATCTAAATTACTGGGATGTGCCCATGTTTTTCTTTTGGTACTAATGGGGGTACAATTCCTGGGGAAAGATACCAATGGGGGTACAATTCCTGGGGAAAGAATCTCAATAAATTTCTGGGAAAACAGTTGTTCCTGGCCACTCTTTGCATATGCAAACAAAATGTTGTAAGGACATAGTATCTGGGCAGATGAGGCTGGGAATCCTGTGGTGACTCTCCAATGCCTGTCCACCATCTGCAAGGCACCAGTCAGGGATGAGTGCAGCTCCAACAACACAAGAAGCTCCACACCATCCAGAATAAAGCAAGCTGTTTTATTGCTCCTGTTATGGGTGAGAGGTTTTCAGAACCCCAAAATGTATCATTGCATTCAACCAACCTCTCCCTTTAATGGATTTGTTGCTTTTCCTAGCACATGGCTTTTTTTAGGTGTGGGTTTACAATTATCACATGTGAGTTTTTAAACACAATGCTGTTTATTCCATGAACTCCACTTAACATCTTAAATAAACATTAGTTCTCTTAACACTCCTTACTTCAAAGAAAACTCAGAAAATATTGCAACAGTAAATAATTCCTTAATGTTCCTTCAAACTTCCAAGAGACTTAACAACAGTAAACAAAATCACATCAGGTTAAAGGCTTCACTATTATAAGTTTAAATCACCCAAATTATCCAGAGATGGTCTTTTATGGCAGACATCACCGCTCACTGCAGAACAGACACGGTGTTTTTAAAACTGCAAAACTAAACTTCCAAAATGGCTGACCTGAGCTCTGCCTCACCCACTCTCTGACATCACTGTTTTCTTAAAGGTACATTGCTTAAACATCCCTGTCTTAGTACTCATGACACCTCCCCCCCCCCCCCCCCCCCCCAAGGAAAAAAAAATAAACCATTAACTTCAAGATGGTTTCAGTTTTCACTTTTGCACCATCCACTAAGAAATGTACACAGTAAATATACCTTTTTGTTTAATAAAAAAAAAAAAAATGTGCAAACAGGTATAATAATATAGTCCATTTTTCTTTGTTCTTCAACTGAAAACCTTCTCGATTGATGGTCTCTTTGAACAAAGTCTCTGCACGATCCATCGATTCGGTGGATCGATTTCCAAAGAGCTGGTGCAGACACAATGGGCCGAATGGCCTCCTGTACTGTAAATTCTATAAGGGACAGCAGCCAATGGTAGAGCTCCCTGAATAACTAATGCTGTGGAGGTTAAAATGAGATTCAAAATGGAGGCTTATGATAATTTAAGGTTCATAATACTTTAGAGAACCAAGCTGAATTAAAACTGCTTAGCTGATCTTAAAAAAAAAAAAAAGGAAATATAAGACCAGGCAAAAGTAACAGATTGATTACCAACTGTTATAAATGTCTTTAAAAGCACAAACAGTTAAAAGATGATCAAAGGAAGGGTTTGTCCCATTGGCAACAGAAAGATCAACTTGTGGAGGCAGAGGGCATGGTTGAGGTGCTAAATGAGTGCTCTGCACCTGTGTTCATTAAAGAAGAGGATATGTAGCAGTAATGGAGGAGACTGCTTTTCTTTATTCTTTCACAGGATGTGGGCAGTGTTTGTTGTCCATCCCTAATTGCCCTTGAGAAGGTGGTGGTGAGTTCCCTTGAACAGCTGCAGACAATATGTTGTTGTAGAGGGAGTTTGGGGGCAGCATGGTAACTTTGTGGCTAGCACAATTGCTTCACAGCTCCAGGGTCCCAGGTTCGATTCCGGCTTGGGTCACTGTCTGCGGAGTCTGCACATCCTCCCCGTGTGTGCGTGGGTTTCCTCCCAGTCCAAAGATGTGCAGGTTAGGTGGATTGGCCATGAGAAATTGCCCTTGGTGTCCAAAATTGCCCTTAGTGTTGGGTGGGGTTGCTGGGTTATGGGGATAGGGTGGAGGTGTTGACCTTGGTAGGGTGCTCTTTCCAAGAGCCGGTGCGGACTCTGATGGGCTGAATGGCCTCCTTCTGCACTCAATTCTATGATCTATGATTTCTCGGCATTTCTCTTTAGAATCAGATACTTTAGTTCAATCTGACCACAGAGTCCCTTGCGATTCTCTAATACAGGAGCATTGGTGATCATAGCTTTCAGGCAGTCAAATGCCTGTTGAAAATCTGCTGTCCATTGAAATTTTTTTAGATTTCTTTAGCAAGTCAATCAGTGGAGTAATCACCTCACACAACTTTTGCACAAGGGTTCGATCAAATCCACTCATGCTAAGAAATCGCATTGTTTCCCTTTGTCGTGAGGGTATTGGAAACTCCGCAAGGAAAGTGATTTGGGCTTCTCCAAATTCACTTTCGGCTAGGTTCACCACCTGAAGTCGATCGAAGAACTCCATACGATGGTTTGAATGTTCTTTCCATGTCTGGAAGTTGGAAATAAAAGCAGATTGTCCCACTTTCTCCATGCAATCCTTCAATGGTGGGACGGGATAAGAGTCTGTTCTTGTAACTGCCTTCACCTTTTCTATAGTACACACACAACCATTGGGTACCATCTGGTCTCGGTACCATCACTATGGGTGAGCTCCATTGGCTGCAACCCACTTCAATTATGCCATTCTTCAGCATACACAATCTCTGTTAACCTGTGCCAATTTTTAAGGATTAATTCTATATGGATGTTGTTTGATAGGAACAGCATTTCCCACATCCACATGTATAGCCATTTTAGTACTTCCCAATTTATCTCTACAAACTTGCCCTACAAACTTGCCCATGTGATGTCAATAACTCTTTCAGGTCAGTTCATTTTTTTTCTCGAAGGTAACTTAACAATTCATCCCAATTTTTAAGAACATCCTCCTTTTCCAATTTAATTTGAGATATGTCAAATTCACAGTCATCTGGATTTGGTTCGTCACTGAGTTAGAATCATTAAACCCTCCTTTTTCTCTCCTTCCCTTTCAAAGTACCTTTTAAGCATATTCACATGACACACTCGGTGAGTCTTCCTTCTATCTGGTGTTTTTACCACATAATTCACCTCACTTAATTTCCTTTCAATCTGATACAGTCCACAAAACCTAGCTTTTAAAGGCTCACCGACCACTGGTAACAACACTAAAACTTTATCCCCACTGGCAAAACTACGAACTTTGGATTTCTTGTCCGCTACCCGTTTCATCACATTTTGTGCCACTTTCAAATGTTGTCCAGCCGATTCACCTGCTCTATTTAATCGTTCTGTAAAATTTGACACCTAATCCAATCGTGTAATTTCCAATTTCTCACCCACCAGATTTTCCTTTAATCAATTTAAGTGGTCCTCTTGCCTCATGACAAAATTAGTTCAAAAGGACTAAATTTGGTAGACTCATGGGTGCATCCCTAATTGCAAACAATATGAATGGGATTCCTTTATCCCAATCCTCTGGATAATCTTGACAATACACCCTCAACATTGTCTTTAACGTCTGATGCCACCTTTATAAAGCTCCCTGCGATTCTGGATGGTACGCAGTTGATTTAAATTGTTTTATTCCTAAGCTATCCATAACTTCTTTGAATTACTTTGAAGTAAAATTCATTCCTTGATCTGATTGAATTTCCATATCTAGTAAAGAATTTAAGTAACTCCACAATCTTTTTAGCTGTAATATTACGTACTGGAATGGCCTCTGGAAACCTAGTAGACACATCCATTACAATCAAAAGATATTGATTCCCACTTTTGGTTTGAGGAAGCAGCAGTCCTACACAATCGATTAGGACCCTTGTAAAAGGTTCCTCAAATGCTGGAATGAGTATTAAGGGTGCTGGTTTTATCACTGCTTGAGGTTTCCCTATCACTTGACATATGTGACATGATTGACAAAATGTAACTACATCTTTATGTAGTCCAGGCCAATAAAATGTTTCTGGATTTTAGCTTGAGTTTTCCTTATTCCCAAATGACCTCCCACTGGTACCTCATGTGCAACTCTCAACACCACCTTTCTATACCCTACCGGCAATACTACTTGATGAACTTCTGCCCACTTTCCAGCTGCCTGCATATGTATAGGTCTCCATTTTCTCATCCAGACATTTTTACAGTAATAACACTCTGGTATATTCTCAGCTTCCTCTTTCGTATATGCTTTCTGATAGCCTTTTTATTTCTACATCTTTCTGTTGTAACTCCGCCAATTTTCCTGAACTAAAAATACCCGACTCAACCTCCACCTGTTCTTGTTCTTTTTAAACCACCTGATCAAAAATTGTTTCTGATAATTGCACTTCAACTTCATCTTCACTCTTTGATTTCTCGTTCTTAATCTGTGACTCTGACTTTGTTACTACACAATCCGGAAAAATCCCAGGATATTCGTCCTTCAACACTTCAGTTGACTGATTTTCCACTGGCTTATCAACCACAGTAGGCATCACTCCTACCTGCGATCCAGCTATATCATTACCCAAGATAAACTGTATTCCTGGACAAGATAGTTTATCTATTACTCCTACCACTTCACCACTCTTCATTTGACTTTCTAACCTTACCTATGGAACACTACTCCTCTCTCCCTGAATTCCACATCACCACTTTTCTGGCAACATTTTTCCCAAACTACATAATTCCTCATCTCTCTTACCATTAAAGATTGACTAGCCCCTGTATCTCTTAAAATTGTGACTTTACCTGCTCCTCCTGATACACGAGTAAACTTTACCCACACAAGTGAATTCTTTAAAGACATCTGGCACCTTCTTAACAATTACTACTTGAACAGGCTGTACAATTGTTTGCACCTCCTTTGCTTTCCTTTACCACTCTAACAAACCCTACTGCCTTATCCTGTTTTACCACATGAGCCTTCCCAGTGCTTTTCTTCAACCACCAACACTGACTTTACATGGCCTAGTTTATTACAGTGAAAACATCTGAAACTTTTCATTTCTTTTCCACCCTCCTGGATTTCTTTTTTAATCTCAGGTACACTCTTTATTGTCTCCCGTCAGATCACCTTTTCCACTTGAGTATTTCATGTTCCCAGTTTCTATCCCTCACCGACTTAAACTGATGTCGGAAATCAAGCCTTGATTTATGAACTAATTCATAATCATCTGCCATTTCCGCTGCTAATCTTGCAGTTTTAACCCTCTGTTCTTCCACATGAGTTCTCACTACATCAGGAATTGAATTTTTTAACTCCCCAAAGTATAATTTCTCTGAGCTTCATACGTTTGGTCTACTTTCAAAGCCCTTATCCACATCAAAATTACTCTTGTTTGAGCCTTTCAAACTCCATGCATGTTTGACCAAATCCTTTCCTTAAATTTCTAAACTTTGTCTGTAAGCTTCAGGCACTAGCTCGTATGCAATTAAGATGGATTTCTTCACTTCCTCATGCGTTCCAGATAACTCCTCCAGTAGTGATGCAAACACTTCACTTTCTCTACCTACCAGCTTTGTTTGAATCAGTAATACCCACATGTCCTGTGGCCATTTCATTTGTTTAGCTACCTTCTCAAATGAAATGAAAAAGGCTTCTACTTCCTTCTCGTCAAACCTTGGCAATGCTTGGACATATTTAAACAGATTCCCACCAAGCCTTTGACTATGACGCCCTTTCTCACTATCCTCATCACTATCATCCAACTATACGTTTCCCTTTACATCTGCCAATTTTAACTGATTGTCATGTTTCATGGCCATTTTCTGAAGTTCAAACTCCCTCTCTATCTTTTTCCCTGATTTGTATCTCTTTTTTTCTTTTCTTTGTTCTGCTAGGGCTATTCTTTCTCTTCTCCCTTCTTCTCTCTCCTTTTTCCTCTTTCTCTCTCTCCTTTTTCCTCTCGCTCTCGCTCGCTTTTTCCCCCCCCCCCCCCCCATTGTTATGGGCGAGGTGTTTTCAGAACCTTTAATGGATTTGTTGCTTTTCCTAGCATGTGGCTTTTTCCCTAGGTGTGGGATTACAATTATCGTTTTTTAAACACAAAACCCTGTTTATTCCATGAACTCCACTTAACATCTTAAATAAACATTGGATCTCTTAACACCCCTTACTTCAAAGATAACTCAGAAAATATTGCAACAGTAAATAATTCCTTAATGTTCCTTCAAACTTCCAAGAGACTTAACAACATTAAACAAAATCACATCAGGTTAAAGGCTTCACTATTATAAGTTTAAATCACACAAATGATCCAGAGATGGTCTTTTATGGCAGACATCCCAGCTCACTGCAAAACCGACTCGAGCTGTTTTTAAAACTGCAAAACTAAACTTCCAAAATGGCTGACCTGAACTCCGCCCCACCCATTCAGACATCTCTTTTCTTAAAGGTACATTGCTTAAACATCCATGTCTTAATGGACACTCGACACTCCCCCTTCCACTAACATTTAAATCCTCCACCACTGACTAAGTCATGTGCACCATCTACAAGATGCACTGCAGTAACTTGCCAAGGTTCCTTGGGCAGCACCTTCCAGACCCACTACCACCACCATCTAGAAGGACAAGAGCAGCAGATACCTGGGAACCCCACCACCTGAATGTTCCCCTCGCAAGTCACTCGCCACCCTGACCTGGAAATATATCGGCCATTTCTTCACTGCCGTTGGGTCAAAATCTTGGAACTCCCTCCCTAACAGCAGTGGGTGTACCTACACCATTGTACCTGCAGTGGTTCAAGAAGGCAACCTTCTGAAGGGTGACTAGGGATGGGCAATAAATACTGGCCGAACCAGTGATGCCCGCATCCCATAAGTGAATAAAAAAAGATAATACAAAGGATAAAAGATTTAATAGTGGCTCAATTCCAAGGTTTACCAAACATTAGATGGAAATTCCAAAACCGAGATGGAGTTAATGATGGGAGGTTTGAAAGTGGTCCTAACCCTAGCCAGTTTAGAAGTCGGGACAGTGTGGCTGGCAGGGTGACTGGAGGCATTTAAACCCAATAACTGCCCTGGGCATGGTTAGTGTGTTTCTGGATTGATTCCCAGTATCTTTATGCGATAAACCATGATTTTGAAGTCTCCCATAAGACTGAGACTGAGATTTTGTTAACCAATTTAATACCAGAAGGGATTACACTTTGCACATCCACAGAAACTGAAGATTTGACTTCGAGATGCAGGGGTGAACATAGAACATAGAACATAGAAAAATACAGCACAGAACAGGCCCTTCGGCCCACTATGTTGTGCCGAACCTTTGTCCTAGATTAATCATAGATTATCATTGAATTTACAGTGCAGAAGGAGGCCATTCGGCCCATTGAGTCTGCACCGGCTCTTGGAAAGAGCACCCTACCCAAAGTCGACACCTCCACCCAACAGTAAGGGAAATTTAAGGTCCCTAATGTTTCTGACTCAACTACTTCCACAGGCAGTGCATTCCATGCCCCCACTACTCTCTGGGTAAAGAACCTACCTCTGATATCCCTCCTATATCTTCCACCTTTCACTTTAAATTTATGTCCCCTTGTAATGGTTTGTTCCACCCAGGGAAAAAGTCTCTGACTGTCTACTCTATCTGTTCTCCTGATCATCTTATAAACCTCTATCAAGTCGCCCCTCATCCTTCTCCGTTCTAATGAGAAAAGGCCTAGCACCCTCAGCCTTTCCTCGTAAGACCTATTCTCCACTCCAGGCAACATCCTGGTAAATCTTCTTTGCACCTTTTCCAAAGCTTCCACATCCTTCCTAAAATGAGGCGACCAGAACTGTACACAGTACTCCAAATGTGCCCTTACCAAAGTTTTGTACAGCTGCATCATCACCTCACGGCTCTTAAATTCAATCCCTCTGTTAATGAACGTGAGCACACCATAGGCTTTCTTCACAGCTCTATCCACTTGAGTGGCAACTTTCAAACATGTATGAACATAGACCCCAAGATCTCTCTGCTCCTCCACATTGCCAAGAGCTCTACCGTTAACACTGTATTCTGCATTTTATATTTGTCCTTCCAAAATGGACAACCTCTCTCTTTTCAGGGTTAAACTCCATCTGTCACTTCTCAGCCCAGCTCTGCATCCTATCTATGTCTCTTTGCAGCCGACAACAGCCCTCCTCCCTATCCACAACTCCCACCAATCTCTGTATCGTCTGCAAATTTGCTGACCCACCCTTCAACTCCCTCATCCAAGTCATTAATGAAAATCACAAACAGCAGAGGACCCAGAACTGTGCTTGATAAAGGATATGAGGGCCTTCGAGAATAAATCGCTGCTTGCACAAGACACCAAGAACACCGACAAAATCCCTGGTTAATGGCAGTGTGTCCGAGGATCTGCTCGTATGGAGAAAGATCATGTAGTCCAGAAAGGGCTGAGGCTGTAGTTTTTAATGGTAATGTGGCTTAGAGCAAGCTAGAAATTTCTATAGAAAAAGAAGTCCTCCTGACGGGGTGATTCCAGTAGCTGCTAATAAACTGGAACGGGAGTTGGAATGTACTTGATGGGGGACGGCCAGCTCACCAGTGGATCTGTACAGAAAAGGTACACAAAACAGCACAAGGCCAAAGCAAGATTGGGACAGGGATTTTTCACTACCTACAGAGGGTGTCAGGAGGGTTGTGGAGCGATCAATCGTAGCTTTTTTTTTTTGCAGGAGAAGTGACTGCTGCTGCATTTGAAATAAGAAGGAAAATGAGGCAAGAGGAGTCTTCCAGCCAGAAGTGGCAGCAGTGAGCAGGTCACATGTGCCCGGTGTACATGTGCTTTTGGTGCCAAATCACAGAACAGAGCTTCTTCCATCTTTTTCTAGCTGCTGGCAAGCAAGGACTGTGAAGATGAATCATTTTCTTGCAAGTAAGAGTTGGCCAGAGCCACAGTCAGCAGTACTGACCTGGGGAGAGCTGCTGAGGCCAAGGCAGGACAGAGCAGTGCTCGTGTTGGCTCCTGTACAAAGCTCCCAAGGCCTACAAGGAAAAAAAACCTAGACTCAAAATAAGGCAATATAAAGATGATTTATTGAGGTATGGTTTTGTCAATTGTGCCAATGCAATTAAGGATGCCAAGCCCATATGCAGGGAAGTATTGGCAAATGCAAGGTTCTATACAGTTCCCAGCCCCTCAATTCATTAAGGCTGAATTCCAGTCAATAGGCTGGAATGGAAATTGTATAGACTCCCTTGGGCTGTATGACTTGCATTGAATGTATATAATGAAGCAACTTGATCGAGGTAGACAACTTAAATACCTTTGCACCACTTTAATGTTTGTTTTTTAAATGTTGCTTTCTTTGTTTAAAAAGTAAATAGAGTACCCAATTATTGGAACAATTTTTACCATGGCCAATCCACCTATCCTGCATTGAGGGTGAGACCTGTGCAGACACGGGGAGAATGTTTGCACAGTGGGCTGAACTCTGGTCCTTGGTGCTATGAGGCAGTAGTGCTAGCCACTGCTGCCCCTGTATTGCATCTTTGATTGTACTGAAGCACCTCGAGTGCAACATGATATATGCAGAGAACTTGAATAAAACTCCTTCTTCCCCCCCCCCGTGCTTAATCCAATCCTAACTATTGCAGCACCTTGGAACATGACTGTGTATATAGTTTGAACAGAATTATACTCTAACAGAGAATATAAAAGTGTTTGTAATGTTCTTATTACTCAGTCTGCAAATGTAAATATAATTGCACTTGACAATTATGTTGTGTATATTTTAGCAACAAAATTCTACAGCTCTCTAGCTATGAAGGCTGAGGCGGTCTTGTGGCACAGTGGATCCAGTGTACCTTGTCTCTGGCTGAGATGCTCTTGGTTTACTGCCAGACCTACTGGTCAAGGAAGATGTGTTCATGTCATGACATTCAGATCATCAGCCTGTAAACTCGTTCAAGGTGGTAAGTGTGATAGAGGGAGTTTTCTGTTTAGCCATATTGCAGACTAATAGCAAATGAGTCATTCCAATGGAAGTCTATGGCTCTACTGGCTTGGTACCTGAAGGAGGAGAAATAAAATGTTACTTTAAATTTTCCAATTGAGGGGCAATTTTTAGCGTGGCTGATTCACCTACCTGTACATCTTTCTGTTATGAGGGTAAGACCCACATTGAGTATGCACACTCCACACTGACAGTGGGATGGGATCAATGGTACCATTTGAGGCAACTGTGCTAACCACCATCACCTTGCCACCCTAAAGACTTGGTGTTTTGTTAGCTCTTTTTGATGATTTTTGTATATCAGGTCATTGCACTTTTCTGTGACCATCAAGCCCTGTTGATGGATTTTGAACCTGAAACCTCTGATCCAGAGATGGAGACGCTTACACTGCCACAGGACTGCCTAGATACTTTACTGGTCTACGTACATGGGTTCTCGAGTCTCTTTGGACCTCCAGCTTTTTTGAACTTTGTACCTCTTCCCAACTGTTTTATATATGGATCCCAATTGGACAACCTCCACACTTGCCTATGGCAGACAGTTTGCTCCACTCATTTGACTTTCTTTCCTGTAGCTTTCGGGGCAGTACGGTAGCATAGTGGTTAGCACAGTTGCTTCCCCAGGGTCCCAAGATCGATTCCTGGCTGGGTCACTGTCTGTGCGGAGTCTACACTTTCTCCCTGTGTCTCAGTGGGTTTCTTCAAATGTGCAGCTTGGGTGGATTGGCCATGCTAAATTGCCCTGTGTCTCAAAGGATTAAGTGGGCGTTACACTGATCGGGTACATGGGCTTGAATAGGGTGCTCTGTGTAAGGGCTGGTGCAGACCCTATGGGCTTGAATGGCTTCCTGCTGCACTGTGCACTATGAATTCTATGATTCCATCAGCACTCCTCTCATTGTTGCCTAGTTTTGTGCCATTGACAAAACTTGGACGTGCAGTTTCCCATCCACTCATTGATAAATGCAGGGAATGGTTCAGGCTCCACTTTCTCTCAAACACATCCCCATTAATGTGAAGGTTTAAGCTGAGCAAAATGGGTATGGAATCCAATGATGCTCTTCCTGTTCCATGGACATGACCATATTGAGTGGTGGAACAAGCTTGATGGGTCATGGGTTCTCTAGGCAGGTGGGCTGGTGATGATCCAGTCACACTGTTGTTTCCAGAATACTGGTTTGCTAGATTAAATTTTCAAACTGAACAAAAATGGATTGTGGCAGTTTTCACCTGTCCAATCATACAACTGTGCAGGATTGGATCACCAGGTGAGCGGGAATAGCCCAGGTTACACCCCACTGTCTGTCAGGGTGGCAGGAAAATCCTAGAATGGTCACGGTGCAGATGGCCTCGTGTCTGCATGGTCTCTACCTTTTCCTCATAGCACTGCAGATATGGGGGGAATGTCTGACAATGCAGTTGAACTGGATCTCCCAGGATCTTAATGGTGGTGCTGGCTCAAGGGGCTGAATGGCCCACCTTTTGTTATGGTTTTATTTTGTTTGTGGAAATGTTGCGCACAATTGGCTGCAGTTAGGGAGATGGCGGTGCATTGGAATTCTCAGGGGTGGATGACAAGGGTTCAAACTTGGGAGGGGGGTTCAAGTTTTCCCCCTCCAAGATAGCTGGTGGAATATAAATTCAATTGAAATCTCTTCTCCGTTCTGAAGTCCCCACATTCCAGAAGACCACCATCATACTGATGGCAAAAACAAACTGGGCAACGTCTGGTGGACTTGACGTTGATCGTAATGAAGGGCTTCAAGAGGTTGATCATGAGGCCCATCAACTCCATACTCCCAGAATGCCTAGATCCACTGCAATTCACATACCTCTGCAACCAGTCCACAGCTGACGCCATCTCCCTAGCCCTACACATCCCTGGAGCATCTTGACAATGAGGACTCCTACATCAGACTCCTATTGGCTCCACCTTTAACACCATAATCCCAGCCAAGCTCTAAAACCTAGGACTTGGCTCCTCACTCTGCAACTGGATCCTTGACTTTCTGACCCATGAGTACTTAAGACATGGATGTTTAAGCAATGTACCTTAAGAAAACAGTTATGTCTGTGGGTGGGGCTGAGGTCAGGTCAGCCATTTTGCAGGTTTAGTTTCAGTTTGTTTCCAGAGAGCTGCAAGTTTTGAAAAGAGCTGGGTGTGTGCCTGTTTTGCAGTGAGCTGGATCTCTGCCATGAAAGATCATTTGGGTGATTTAAACTTCTAATAGTGAAGCCTTTAACCTGATGTGATTCACAAGTCTCTTGCAAGTTTGAAGGAACATTTTAGGGAATTTGCAATCTTTGAAGTAAGAAAGAGATCCGATGTGAGTTCATGAATAAACGGTGTTTTGTGTTTAAAAACCCACATGTCCATAATTGTGATCCCACACCTAGGGAAAAAAAGCCATGTGCTAGGTGAAGCAACTAATCCATTATAGGGAGAGGTTGGTTGAACTCCATGATACATTTTGGGGTTCTGAAACACCACGCCCATAACACTAAGAATGAACATTACCTTCTCTGCAATAATCCTCAATACCAGCTCCCCACGTACTTATTATAATCCTCACTACCGGCTTCCCACAAGGCTATGTACTTACTCCCTGTGCACACAACTGTTGGCAAAATTTGGCTCCCAACTCCACCTACGGCAAAATTTGGCTCCCAACTCCATTTACAAGTTTGCAGACATGGACTGTAGTGGGTCAGATCTCGAACAACGTTGAGTCAGAGTACAGGAGGGAGATAGTGAACCACCTAGTGGAATTAATGACAACAACCTCTGTTTGAAACAAACCTGTTGGACTTTAACCTGTTCAGGAAAATATCGTACACACCCCATCTGCATCATTGGGGCCAAGATGAAGATGGTTGACCACTTCAATTTCCTAGGGGTGCACATCACCATCAATCTGTCCTGGTCTATCCTCATCAACGCTGCAACCAAGAAAGTACAACTGCTTCGCCGCTGTTTGCAGACTCCTAAACAACCCTCATAGACTGAACTGATCTCTTCACACACCTTCCCTACTGAGTAGTACTGTACTCCTGTATGCCTCCTGATGCCCATGTATTTTCTTTCCATGTACGGAATGATTCTGAAATGTACACAGAACATACTTTTCCCTGTACCTGGGTACATGTACAGAAATCCAATCCAGTAATGGTGGCCAGTAATCTATTAGTGATTGAGTCTTGAACACGTATGAACAGCTTCTTCCCTGTTGTTACCAGACTCCCAAATGACCCTCTTATGGACTGACCTGATTAATACTATGCTTCACCCAATGCTGGTGTCCATCTACTTTACATGTGTAGACCTTGTGTTGCCCTATTATGTATTTTCTTTTTTCATGTACTAAATGATGGCTGTTTGAGCTGCACGCAGAAAAATATTTTTCACTGCACCTCCGTACAGGACAATAAACATCCAATCCAAAAGACCCATCTGGTTCATTAAATGTCCCTCGAAGGGAAGGAAATCTGCCGTCCTTGCCTGGTCTGGCCTACATGTGGCTCCAGACCCTCCAGCAATGCTCTCTGAAATAGGCTCGCAAGCTAATCAGCTTGTCGATAAACTTGGCTTAAAAGTTTCTGCAGCATCCCCAGTGCTCGGATACACACACTCTGTCTTTGAGGTGGCCTTGATGTGCAGGAAGGCGGCACAATAACAAACGGGACTTATCTCGAGTCAGTGCCTCGCCGTTTACAGGAAAGCCTCGTGTGTGTGTGTTCCTTCCTCCGTCAAGGCGAGCTTTCCCCACAAGGCCGGGACAGCTCGGTGACTATTCGCTCTCGGAATGTCAACACAACCCATATCTGGGGGGTTGGGGTTGGGTTGGGGGGGGGGGGGGGGAGGGAGGAAACGGGGAAGTGAACTCTCTCACTCGCACCCTGGGGCAGAGGAAAGTGTTTAAAAATACTACAAACCACAGCCCCTGCGGGCACATCTGCAACTTTTACTTTTACTGCAGTAAGAGTCTTAAAGCCACTGCTTATTCCAAATCTGGTTATTCCTGACAATCTGTCCTCGTGTGTTGAGATAGACACTGCCATCCAGACACTCCCGCAAGGGGATAGCAAACTTCAACTTTCGCCCCTGGGCTCTGGAGGCTGTGGGGAGGGGCCAGGTGCAGAGCAAAACCCTTGTCCAGAAACAGTTTACACTCTAATATCTCTCTCATGCCTGCAGAAAGAATTCATATATCTCTCAAGGCCGAGAGCTGTTACCCCACCCTCCCTCAACACACACACACACACACACACCACTCAACGCCCACCCCCACCACCACACACACTCATCCCCCCTCAACACAAACACACAACTCCCCAGACATCCCTCTTCCCCCACACACCCATCAGAGAGCCAATTCAGTACGGTTGGGGGTCAATGAAAGGGGGGGGAGGGGAAGGAGATCTTGCCGTGCAAAAGGAGCACCATAAAGAGGACCACACAGGCAGACACCCCTCCCCACATACACCCCTCCCCATACACAGTCACACGCACCCCTCCCCCATACACAGTCACCCCCCCCTCATACACACACCTCTCGCCCCCTCCCCCAAACATAGACACATACCCCTCTCCCCCGATACACAGACACACCCCATGCCCCCTCCACCCATACATAGACACATACCTCTCTCCCCCCATACACAGACACCCCCCATACCCCCATACACAAACACACACCCATACACAGATACAAACCCCTCCCCCCCCATACCCAGACACACACCCTCCCCCATACACAAGACCCCCCCCCCCATACACAGACACACACACCCCCATACACAGACACACCCCGCCCTTCCCCCCCCATACACACACACCCCTCCCCCCATACACAGACACACCACTCCCCCCAGACAGACACACACCACACCCTCTTCCCCCCCCCCCCATGCACAGACATACCCCACCCTCTCCCCCCATGCACAGACACACCCCACCCTCTCCCCCCATGCACAGACACACCCCACCCTCTCCCCCCATGCACAGACACACCCCACCCTCTCCCCCCCCATGCACAGACACACCCCACCCTCTCCCCCCCATGCACAGACACACCCCACCCTCTCCCCCCATGCACAGACACACCCCACCCTCTCCCCCCATGCACAGACACACACCCCTCTTCCCCCCCCCCCCTACACACATACGCCCCCCTCGCCCCATAAACATGCACGCATACCCCTCCCCACACATGCATACCCCTCCCCACACATGCATACCCCTCCCCACACACTCCTAAGCAAATGTTTTAAAAATACATGTTTATAAAAAGCTGCAGGCCCGGGCTATTTAAAACCTCTCTCCCTCTCTCTGATGGAGCCGCTGTCTGGGAGAGGGATTCCCTCCGACGTCACCGCCTGGTTACCAGTAAACAGCCGGCTACACAGTTCCATATTTGGGCATCTACGTCAGGGATCCCGGGGAGGCGGAGCCAGGCAGCTCACAGGGGCTTTTATCGCCTTTTCCCCCCCATAAAGGGGAGCGGGGAGGCTGCGGAGTGGCTTGTTGGCAGCGGGAGTTCGGCCGGCTTCACTCCTGCCCCTTTGGAGCGGGCTCCCGGTGGGCTTTCCCGGCGGAATTCGGCCCTTTGCAGCCCCCCTCGGCTTGTTGCTATTCTAATGAGCCTGACGTCAGAGGGAGACGCTGGTATAAAAGAGCAAATCCGAGGAGTTGGTTCATTCATAAAGTCAGAGCGGCGGAGCGGGGACGTAAGGGCGCTGGGATTTTACTAGCAACAGCAACAGCAACAACAGCAGCAGCAGCAACAACAACAACAACAACTTCGCCACTCTACTTTTCTCCACCGCCTCCCTCCTGGACCCCCAGAGCTTGTGCACCCACCACCAGGTACCCCCTAAAAGCCAAGAAGCTGGATTCAAGGGGCGACAAATCCTGGGTCATCACCGACTGGGAGGACATGTACCAGGGGTTCTCAGGCGACTTTGACTCGGCTTCTCACTGCAGCTCCTCCCCTTCGGAGCCCCAGTACCTGTCATCCGTGGACTCCTTCAGCCAGAGCGTGGGGAGCCCCACAACCGCAGCCCAAGTGAGTTCCTTTTCAGCTGAACTTTTGTCTGCAATGTACTGTTTGCACACACCGATGATTCTGTGTGGTGTGTGTGTGTGTGTTGGGATGGCAAGGGGGAACCCAAACTTTCTCCCACACCCCATTCAAACCCCCCCCTCACCCCCAATTCCACCATCCCCAATCTCCTTCCACTCCCCTCATCCCCATCTCTATTCCACCATCCCCATTTCTGCATCAGGACCAGCATTGCTGGCCCCTCTCTCATTGATGACCCACAATGTCACAACATCAATGTTGCAGTGTGCAAGCGGTTGCTGGGGGAGGGCAGACCTCTTTTATTTTTAAAGTTGCTGCAAAATAAATGGCCAGCACCATCCAGTGCAAAGGGG
Organism: Scyliorhinus torazame; assembly: GCF_047496885.1. Lineage (NCBI taxonomy): Eukaryota > Metazoa > Chordata > Chondrichthyes > Carcharhiniformes > Scyliorhinidae > Scyliorhinus > Scyliorhinus torazame. The sequence continues at coordinate 58,461 of NW_027308866.1, forward strand.
GATGTGTCCCTGGCTCTGCATTCCGGGAATGGCATCGATCGGAATCAGTCTATCGATCGGTGGGGGTTATCGATTTCCGAGGCGATTATGGAAAAGCGCCTCCAAGCCTGCACTCCGGGCTACGTGCGTAAGGTTGACGTATTGGAATGCTTCTGGTGACGTTACGCACGCCGCTGCCCCGCCCCCTCTCCCCACCGACGAGCTGACGTCTGCCACGTTCTATTTTGGAACGTCGCTAGGCGACCACGCTGTCGTCTCGGATCTCACGCACGGGGCTCCGCCCACAGACCGTCAGCCCGTTCCTTTTCTTTTGTGAATGAATGAATGAATGGAGGGAGTGGAAGCTTCTGCTCCTGCTGCTACTGTTTTTTGAGAGACGGCCGCAGTTCATCCATCCCTTTACCTGGGCTGCAATGCACGGGATAATTTTATATCTTTAAAAAAATATATAGTAAAGCAAAAACTTGCTCCTGCAGATGTTGGATATCCCCCCCCCTCAAAATAAAGGTGCTGTCAATGTTTGGAGTCCAGCAAATGACTCAAGAAATAAAGTGCAAGGGTTTTTCCTAGCACTCATTTAAAATAATTTTTATAACTTTTTAAAATCCAGGCTGAATCCAGCAGTTCCACTTGGGGAGAGATTGTCTGCTCCTAATAAGGGAGGACATTTCGACCCATGCTGTGCATGTTAACATCTCAGTCTCACATTTTCTACCCCCCCCCCCCTCCTCCTCCTCCCCTCCCATTCTGCCAAAGCTCACCTTTCCTTGTAGCAGATTCGCAAGGAAGTTCAATTCTTCCCCAAGAATTCATTTTTCCTTTCTCTCTCCAAATTGAAGTTTGAAGTATTATTTGTTTACTGTGGGATTTGACACCAGGTTAGGGGGTGGAAAACATAAGGGCTTCTTCACAAACCCTTTCCTCCAATGGCAGTATTAAAGGTTGAGAATCAGGAGGAGGTGTTCTGGAAAACATCCCTCCCTCCGCCAACACTCCTCTCCATAACACCCCTGCCCTCTCAAATAAAATGGACCATTCGCCTTGTGCATTTTTACTGTGGGGTAAAACTGCAGCTAAATGTCACTGAACTACGGTGACACAGAGGTTAGCACCACTGCCTCACAGCGCCAGGGATCCAGGTTCGATTCCGACTTTGGGTGACTGTCTGTCTGTGTGGAGTTTGCAGATTCTCCCGTGTCTGCGTGGGTCTCAGCCCCACAACCCAAAGATTGCTGTTTTTTTTCATAGAATTTACAGTGCAGAAGAAGGCCATTCGGCCCATCGAGTCTGCACCAGCTCGGAAAGAGCACCCTACCCAAGCACACACCTCCACCCTATCCCCATAACCCAGTTACCCACCCAACACTAAGGGCAATTTTGGACACTTAAGGACAATGTATCATGGCCAATCCACCTAACCTGCACATCTTTGTACTGTGGGAGGAAACCGGAGCACCCGGAGGAAACCCACGCACACCCGGGGAGAACATGCAGACTCCGCACAGACAGTGACCCAAACCGGGAATCGAACATGGGACCCTGGAGCTGTGAAGCAATTGTGCTACTCACTATGCTACCATGCTGCCCTTAGTGGCACAGTGGTTAGCATTGCTGCCTCACGGTGCCGAGGTCCCAGGTTCGATCATGGCTCTGGGTCACTGTCCAGGTGGAGTTTGCACATTCTCCACGTATTTGCGTGGGTTTCACCCCCACAACCCAGAAGATGTGCAGGGTAGGTGGATTGGCTATGCTAAATTGCCCTTTTAAAAATAAAAAAAATCATTGTTGATTGTTGTTAAAAACCCATCTGGTTCAGTCATGTCATTCAGGGAAGTATATCTGACATCCTTACCCAGTCTGGCCTACATGTGACAATGTGATTGCCTCTTAAATGCCCTCTGAAATGGCCAAGTATACTCAAGCACCCAGTTCAAGGGCAATTAGGAATGGATAATAAATGCTGGCCCCGGGCAGCACGGTGGCGCAGTGGTTAGCACTGCTGCCTCACGGCGCCAAGGTCCCAGGTTTGATCCCGGCTCTGGGTCACTGTCCGTGTGGAGTTTGCACATTCTCCCCGTGTCTGCGTGGGTTTCGCCCCCACAACCCAAAGATGTGCAGGGTAGGTGGATTGGCCACGCTAAATTGCCCCTTAATTGGAAAAAATGAATTGGGTACTCTAAATTTTTTTTTTTTTAAATCAATAAATGCCGGCCCAGCCACTGATGGCCACATCCTATGAAATCTTTTTCAGGGATCAATGGGAAAGGGTTGGGTGGGGTCATGATCCTCCTCCAGTCAGCAGAGGGGGTGGGGGTATTGAGGTGATCTTTTAGCTGCATTAATACCTCACTAAACATGTTTGGTGTTTGCTGTCTAGTCATGTGTCTGGTGCTCCCATTCCACCTCTTGCTCCCTATGTTCAAGGCCTTGTCTTCCATTCAGCAGAGTTCTGTTACCCCCTCCTGCCCTCGCATTGTCCATCCATCACCGCGCCCCCCAACGATCTAAATGTCCTACATTCCCATCTGTTCCAGGAGTGCACTACAGGCGTTGGGGAGATGCCAGGATCCTTTGTGCCAACCCTCACTGCCATCACCACCAGCCAGGACCTGCAGTGGATGGTCCAACCGACTGTCATTTCCTCGGCGGCTCAGTCCCAGTCTCAGCTGGCAGCTCTGCCCCAGCCCAGCATGGACCCGTACAACCTCCCTGGTACCAGCTACTCCACCCCAGGCATGTGCTCCTATAGCAGGGCCGGGCCATCGAAACCCAGCCGGTCCAGCCGCCCACGGAGGGCCGCAGATGAAACGGTGAGTGTGTGAGAGAGTGAGGACCGTGGCCTTGTTTGCACAACAGCTGAACAGGCCCAGCAACTTAGGCCACGGAGCAATGGGCAACTTCATCAGATCCAAGTTACTGAAATGAAAGATGGTAAAACAATATTCATGTGCTGGGATTGGTTTGCACTCGAGCAGGCTGGCTCTATAGCTTAGATCAAAGGTTCGATAGAGTATAAAATACGTCTACACTGTCCCTATCAAACGCTCCCAGGACAGATACAGCACGGGGTTAGATACAGAGTAAAGCTCCCTCTACACTTTCCCCATCAAACACTCCCATACAGATACAGCATGGGGTTAGATACAGAGTAAAGCTCCCTCTACACTGTCCCCATCAAACACTCCCAGGACAGGTACAGCACGGGGTTAGATACAGAGTAAAGCTCCCTCTACACTGTCCCCATCAAACACTCCCAGGACAGGTACAGCACGGGGTTAGATACAGAGTAAAGCTCCCTCTACACTGTCCCCATCAAACACTCCCAGGACAGGTACAGCACGGGTTAGATACAGAGTAAAGCTCCCTCTACACTGTCCCCATCAAACACTCCCAAGACAGGTACAGCACGGGGTTAGATACAGAGTAAAGCTCCCTCTACACTGTCCCCATCAAACACTCCCAGGACAGGTACAGCACGGGGTTAGATACAGAGTAAAGCTCCCTCTACACTGTCCCCATCAAACACTCCCAGGACAGGTACAGCACGGGGTTAGATACAGAGTAAAGCTCCCTCTACACTGTCCCCATCAAACACTCCCAGGACAGGTACAGCACGGGGTTAGATACAGAGTAAAGCTCCCTCTACACTGTCCCCATCAAACACTCCCAGGACAGGTACAGCACGGGGTTAGATACAGAGTAAAGCTCCCTCTACACTGGACTGATGACTTTTTCTGTCTCCCGCAGCTCACCGCCGAGGAGGAGGAGAAACGGCGCGTTCGCCGTGAGAGAAATAAATTGGCAGCTGCCAAGTGTCGGAACCGTCGCCGGGAGCTGACTGACCGACTGCAGAGTGTGAGTAGACACTTGGGGGTCGGGTCCATCCCATTCCTGCCTCCCTAGAGTAGGCGAGAGCCTGCCTCAGGGAGGGGGATCACTGTGGGAAGGGGCTCCCTGCCCAGGGGAGGGAGGGTCCTGTGGGAAAGGGGGTCTCTGTGGGAAGGGGTTCCCTGCCCAGGGGAGGGAGGGTATCTGTGGGAAGAGTGTCCCTGCCCCCTGCCCAGGGGAGGTGGTTCTCTGTGGGTAGGGGTGCCCTGCCAGGGAAGGGAGGGTCTCTGTGGGTAGGGGTGCCCTGCCAGGGAAGGGAGGGTCTCTGTGGGTAGGGGTGCCCTGCCAGGGAAGGGAGGGTCTCTGTGGGTAGGGGTGCCCTGCATCGGGAAGGGAGGGTCTCTGAGATGGTAGGATACACTACGGGGAGGAGGGGGGGGGGGGTGTGGTCTCTGGAATAAATATTGGGAAGGGGTATATTTTGTGGTATGTGTAACTTGGGCGATGAGAAATGGTAACATGTGCTCAGCCCCCCCCCCCCCCCCCCCCCCCCCGGGATCGGCTGGAGGAGGGCGAGGCGGTAATGTGGGTGTTAGTAAGGGGTTAATAAGGGTGTCTATATTTTCTCTCTTCCCTTCTCCACCCTCTATCTTCTCTTCATCCCTTCCCACCTCTCTATCCTATGGATCTCTCTCTCTTCCTCGCTGTCTGTCCCCCTTCCCTCCTCGGTCTTTCTCTCTCCTCGCCCCCTCCCTTTCTTTTTCTCTCTCTCCTCCTCTTCCCCCTCCCCTAATTCTTTGTCCCCTCCCCATTCTCTCTCTCTCGCTCTCCCCCTCCCTCTCTCTCTCCCCCCACCCCCTCCCTCTCTCTCTCTCCCCCCCCACCCCCTCCCTCTCTCTCTCTCTCCCCCCCACCCCTCCCTCTCTCTCTCTCCCCCCCCCACCCCCTCCCTCTCTCTCTCCCCCCACCCCCTCCCTCTCTCTCTCCCCCCCACCCCCTCCCTCTCTCTCTCTCCCCCCACCCCCTCCCTCTCTCTCTCTCCCCCCACCCCCTCCCTCTCTCTCTCCCCCCCCCCCACCCCCTCCTTCTCTCTCTCTCCCCCCCCCACCCCCTCCTTCTCTCTCTCTCCCCCCCCACCCCCTCCTTCTCTCTCTCTCCCCCCCACCCCCTCCCTCTCTCTCTCCCCCCCACCCCCTCCCTCTCTCTCTCCCCCCCCCCCACCCCCTCCCTCTCTCTCTCCCCCCCACCCCCTCCCTCTCTCTCTCTCCCCCCCCACCCCCCCACTCTCTCTCTCTCTCCCCCCACACTCTCTCTCCTCCCCCACTCTCTCTCCTCCCTCCCTCCCTCTCCCCCACACCCCTCTCCCCCACACCCCCTCCCCCTCTCCCCCACCCCCCCTCCCCCACCCACCCCCACCCCCCCTCCCCCACCCACCCACTCTCCCCCACCCCCTCCCACCCCCTCCCACTCTCCCCCACCCCCTCTCCCCCACCCCCACCCCCTCTCCCCCTCTCCCCCACCCCCCCTCTCCCCCACCCCCACCCCCCCTCTCCCCCATCCCCTCCCCCTCCCCCACCCCCTCCCCCTCCCCCACCCACTCTCCCCCTCCCACTCTCCCCCACCCCCACCCACTCTCCCCCACCCCCTCCCCCCCACCCCCTCCCACTCTCCCCCACCCCCTCCCACTCTCCCACACCCCCTCCCACTCTCCCACACCCCCTCCCACTCTCCCCCACACCCCCTCCCACTCTCCCCACACCCCCTCCCACTCTCCCCACACCCCCTCCCACTCTCCCCACACCCCCCCTCCCACTCTCCCCACACCCCCCCCACACCCCCCCTCCCACTCTCCCCACACACC
>NW_027308867.1:0-64094 GCF_047496885.1 Scyliorhinus torazame
AGACAGAGACACTAACACACAAACTCATAAACACACACAGCCACACACATACACTAATGCACAAACTCAAAGACACACTCAGAGATACTAATACACACACACAGACACATGCATACACCAATACACAGACACACACATGCAAACGAATACACACACTCACTGACAGACAGATGCACTAATACACACTTACAGACACACAGAGACACTAATACACACTCGCAGACACACAGCGATACTAATACACACATTCACAGGCACACACAGACACTAATGCACAAACTCAAAAACACACACAGAGACACTAATACACACACACATACGTACACAGACACTAATACACACACTCACACACATACAGACAATCTAATGCACCCACCCACACAGATACACTAATACACACACTCCCAGACACATGCAGCCACTAATACACACACAGACACAGAAAGACACTAATACACATTCACAGACACACAGATACACTGATACACACTCTCTCACACACACACCCATGTCACTAGTACACAGCTCACAGGCAGAGACGCTAATACACACACTCAGACACACACACTATTAGAGACACACACACAGACACCAATACACGCTCACAGGCACTGAAGCACACATTATCATACACACACAGATACACTAATACACACAGAAACACAGACACACACAGATTCTAATACACAAACTCACATACACACATAGCGACACTAATATAGAGACTCACACGCAGACACACAGACACTAATTGACACTCTTTCAGACACACACAGACACAATGAGACTCTAATGCACACACTCACACACAGGCAGACTCTAATACGCACACTCACAGACATACAGAGACACTTTCATGTGAGAGTACCTTTAAGAAATGGGCGTTTATAAATGGGTATGTGTATAAATATCTGTAGTGGGAATACCTTTAAGAAATGGATGCTTATTATTGAGTGATGGCGGAGAGTTGGTGGAGCTGGGCTCTCTGTCTGCTTTTTACTTTCGTTTTAAGCTGTTTGCTCCAGGGTGTGATTAAGATTTGTTTTCAGTGTTGGAGCTGAAGCCAGACAGAGCAGGTGTACTGTTGATCTTTCTGCCATGAAAAGACTATCTCTTGATCATTTGGTGAATTCAGAATTATAAATGTTCTCAGTATTGAATGTAAACCTAATTTGCTTCGGGTGAAAGGTGTTTCTTTAGTCTTCTGGATGTCAAAAGGACAGCTTTCGGATTATTGTTGTATTCCTTGGGGTTTGAATTTGAATTAATGGTTTCTAAGTTGTTCACTATATGTTTTAAAAAGGTTAACTTTAGTTCATAGAATAAACATGGTTTGGCTTTGAAAAATAATTTTCCAATTCTGCTGTACCACACCTGTGGAGTGGGCCGTGTGCTCCCCATACCACAATATATTAAACATTGTGGGACAGGGGAAATCCATGATAAACTTTGGGGTTCTCTAAACCCCGACCCATCACAACAGTAATACAGAAACTCACAGACACACAGAGACACTAATACACACACTCGCAGACACACAGAGACACTAAGACACACACTCGCAGACACACAGAGACATTAATACACACACTCGCAGACATACAGAGGCACTAATACAAACACTCACAGGCACACAGAGACACTAATACACACACTCGCAGACACACAGAGACACTAATGCACACACTCACAGACACACAGATACACTAATACACACACTCGCAGACACACCGAGACACTAATGCACACACTAACAGGCACACAGAGACACTAATGCACACACTCACAGTCACATACAGACACTAATACACACACTCGCAGACACAGAGAACCACTCACAGACACACAGAGACACTAATGCACACACTCACAGACACACACAGACACTATTACACACACTCACAGACACGCAGAGAGACTAATACACACACTCACACACACTCAGAGACACTAATGCACACACTCACAGAGACACACAGACACTAATACACACACTCACAGACACACACAGACACTAATACACACACTCACACACACTCAGAGACACTAATACACACACTCACAGACACACAGACACTAATGCACACACTCACAGACACACACATACTCTATTACACACACTAACACACACTCACACACTAATACACAAATTCAGAGACACACGGACCCTAATACACTCTCACAAACACACTCAGACAATAATAGACACACACACATAGACACTAATACACAGTCACACACAGTGACAATAATATACACACTCACAGATATACGGAGAATCTAAAGCACCCACTCACACACACACTCACACAGACTCTAATACACACAGTCACAGACATAGTGACAAGAAAAAACACACTCGCACACACAGGTAGATAGTAATACACACCTTCTCACACACACATACTGTAATACACACACTCACGGCCACAGAGACACTAATACACACCCAACAAACACCCCCTCCCCCACACACACACTAACCTCCCCACAGACACACACTACCCCCCCCACCCCCACACTAACCCCCCCCCCCCCCACACACACACAGACTAACTCCCCACACAAACAATAACCTCCACACACACATACACACACACACACACACACACACACACTAACCCACCCACAGAAACACTAACCCCCCCGGAATCTCACACACTGACCCGCTCCCCTCATACACTAACCCCACCACACACACTAACCCCCACACACACGCATAAATTGACCACACCACACACACACTAACCGCCCAACTCACACAACCCCACCCCCCACAAATTTACCCTCCCCACACATTAACCCACGCACACAAATACGCGCTAAACCCCCACACATATACTAACCCTACGCACACACACCAACTACACCCCACACACGCACTAACCCGCCCCTCCCACACGTATACTAACTCACCCACGCACACACACTAACTCCCTCCCACACACACTAACCCCCACCACACACACACTAACCACCCCAAACTCACACCAGCCCCTCCCCCACAAACACAACCCCCCCACACACACACATTATCCCATCCACACACACACACACACGAACAACCCCCCACACACGCACACTAACCAACCACACACACGCGCATCCCCCCCACACACACACACTAACTACCCCAGCACACTCACTAACCCCCCACACAGACACTAACTGAAACGCACATTAACCCACCCCCAACCACACAGACTAAACTCCCTACCAGACACCCCACATACACAATAACCCCCTCAACACAACACTAGCCCATCCCCCACACACACTAACCCACCTAACACACACACACTAACACCTCCACACAGACACTAAATCCCCCCCCCACACGCACTAAACCCTCGACACACAGTAACCTCCCCCCACATACAAACTAACGCCCCCCACATAAACACTAACCCACTCAACACACACACGAACAACCCCACACTAACCCCCCCCCCAAACATTAACCCCCCACACACACTAATACCCCACACACATATTAAGCCTCCCGACACACACATGAAACCACACACTCACACTAAGGTCCTCATACACACACATTTACCCCCTAACACATACACTAACACCCCACACACCCCAACCCACCACGCACACACTAACCCCCCCACACACACATACTACCCCGCCCCCACACACACACTAACACATTAACACACTATTAACACACACTAACACACACATACACTAACGCCCTCCCACACACACTAACCCCCCACACGCACACTAACCCCATACACACACAAGCCCCTCCCACACAGACACTATCCCCCCCACACACATTAACCACACACACACACACGAACCACCCACCCCTCCTCCCCCCACATACTAACCCACAACACACACACACTAACACTCCCAAACACACAGTAACCCCCCCACACACACTAAACCCCCGACACACAAACACTCATCCACCCAACACACACACTAACACCCCTACACTAACCCCCCACACACTAACCCCCACACACACTAACTCAAAACACAGATTAACCCCCAGACACACACATTAACCCTGACACTCACACTAACGCCCCACACACACACACTTAACCCCAACTCACACACTAACACTCCACACACACTAACCCCCCACACACACTAACCCCCCCACACACACACTAACCCTCCCCACACACACTAATCCACCCACACACACTAACCCCCACACACACACACTAACCCCCCACACACACTAACCCCACACACACACTAACCCCCCACACACACACTAACCACCCCACACACACTAACCCCCCCACATACACACTAACTCCCCACACTCACACGAAACCCCCCACACACATTAACCCCCCACACACATACAAACTAACCCCCCCACACACACACTAATCCCCCCCCCACACACACACACTAACCACCCCACAGACTCAGCCCCTTCCCCACACACACCAACCCACCTCCACGCACAAACCCCCAACACATACAACCCCTTCCCCACACTCACTAATGCCCCCACACACACAACGCACTCACAGACATTAATCCCACCAAGCACACACTAACCCCCCATACACACACACTCACCCTCGGACACACACTTACACTCCCACAGACACTATCTCTCCCCGCTACACAAACACTAGCCCCCCACCACACACGCATACACTCACCCACACACACACAAGCTTACCGCCTCAAACACACTCACCCTCCGACACACACTAACACTCCCACACACAGTATCTCTCCCCCCACACACACACACTAACCTCCCCCAAACACACACACACACACACTCACACACGCTAAACTCCCCCACGCACACACTCACCCTTCAACACACACTAACCCCCACACACACTCACGAACCCAACCGCACCACACGACCCCACCACACATACACATACTAACCCTCTCAACACACAGACTAACCCCTCACCCCCACACACTACCCACCAACACAGACACACACTACCACCCCCTCACACACTCTAAATCCCCCCCAAGCACACTAAACCCCCGACACACACACTAACGCCCCCCAAATAAACACTAACCCACCCAACACACACTGACAGTCCCACACTAACCCCCCCCCCAACACTAACTCCCCACACACACTAACCCACACACACTAACCCCCACACACATTAACCCCCCGACACACATATTAACCCCCACACTCGCACTAACCCCCCACGCACACTAATCCCCCCCACACACGTACACTAAGCCACCACACACACGCACAGTCCCCCCCCGCACACACAGACTGACACCACACCGTACACACATACTAACCCTTCTCCACACACACACTAACTACCCCTGCACACTCACTAACCCCCCACACAGACACTAACTGACACACACATTAACCGCCCCGCACACACAGACTGAACCCCCCACAACACACGCACTATCCCCACACACACACTAACCCCCCAACACACACACTTGTCCTTCCCCCACACACACTAACCCCCCCCACACAAACACTAACCCACCCAACCCACACACTAAAACACTACACTAGCCCCCCATACATACTAACCCACCACACACACAACACCCCCTCCCCACATACACTAACCCCCCGTACACACACACACAATAATCCGCCCCACACATACACACACTAACCCTCCGCACACACACACTAACCCACCCCCCGCACACACACGCTCTAACACCCCCACACAAACACTACCCCCCCACAGACACTAACCACCCACACACACTCTAACGCCCCCCACACACATACTAACCCCAACACACACACTACCCCCCAAACACACTAAACCCCGCAACACTCACACACTAACAACCCCGCACACACACACTGGTCCCTCCCCCCCACATACTAACCCCCCAAACACGCACTAACCCCCCTCACACACACACTAAACCCCCGCACACACAGACTAACCCGTCCCACACACATTAACCTCTCCCCACACAGACACTAACACCTCCACACACACACGCACTAACACCGCCCCCCACACACACACTAACACCCCCACAGACTCGCACACTAACCTCCCCCACACACACACTAACTCACCCCCCCCCACATCCCCACACTAACCTCCTCACAGACACACAGACTAACTCCCCACACAAACAATAACCTCCTCACACACACCCGCCCTCCTCCTCTAACCTAATAATAAACCCCATTGGTCTGAGGTAAGTACCATATTGTATTATAATTATTTTTTTTTTAAAATTTAGTTGTTAGCCAGATCTTGGTAGAAAGTTAGAGGGATGGCAGGGAAGGGAGTGCAATGTTGCTCCTGCAGGAGGTTTGAGGTGAGGGATGCCGTTAGTGTCCCTGCTGATTTTACCTGCAGGAAGTGCTGCCATCTCCAGCTCCTCCAAGACCGAGTTAGGGAACTGGAGCTGAAGTTGGAAGAACTTCGGATCATTCGGGAGGCAGAGGGGGTCATAGATAGCAGCTTCAGGGAATTAGTTACACCAAAGATTGGAGAGAGATGGGTAACTGTAAGAGGGACTGGGAAGAAGCAGTCAGTGCAGGGATCCCCTGCGGTCGTTCCCCTGAGAAACAAGTATACCGCTTTGGATACTTGTGGGGAGGGGGACTTACCAGGGGTAAGCCATGGGGTACGGGCCTCTGGCACGGAGTCTGCCCCTGTTGCTCAGAAGGGAAGGGGGAGAGGAGCAGAGCATTAGTAATTGGGGACTCGATAGTCAGGGGCACAGATAGGAGATTTTGTGGGAGAGTGAGAGACTCACGTTTGGTATGATGCCTCCCAGGTGCAAGGGTACGTGATGTCTCGGATCGTGGTTTCCGGGTCATTAAGGGGAAGGTGAGCAGCCCCAAGTCGTGGTCCACATTGGCACTAACGACATAGGTAGGAAAGGGGACAAGGGTGTCAGGCAGGCTTTCAGGAAGCTAGGGTGGAAGCTCAGAACTAGAACAGACTAGAACTGGGTTGTTATCTCTGGGTTGTTGCCCGTGCCACGTGATAGTGAGATGAGGAATAGGGAGAGAGAGCAATTAAACACGTGGCTACAGGGATGGTGCAGGCGGGAGGGATTCAGATTTCTGGATAACTGGGGCTCTTTCTGGGCAAGGTGGGACCTCTACAGACAGGATGGTCCAAATCTGAACCTGAGGGGCACAAATATCCTCGGGGGGGGGGAGATTTGTTAGTGCTCTTTGGGGGGTTTTAAACGAATGCAGCAGGGGCATGGGAACCTGGATTATAGTTTTAGGGTACGGGAGAATGAGAGTATAGAGGTCAGGAGCACAGATTTGACGTCGCAGGAGGTGGCCAGTGTTCAGGTCGTTGGTTTGAAGTGTGTCTACTTCAATGCCAGGAGTATACGAAATAAGGTAGGGGAACTGGCAGCATGGGTTGGTACCTGGGACTTCGATGTTGTGGCCATTTCGGAGACATGGATGGAGCAGGGACAGGAATGGATGTTGCAGGTTCCGGGGGTAAGGTGTTTTAGTAAGCTCAGAGAAGGAGGCAAAAGAGGGGGAGGTGTAGCGCTGCTAGTCAAGAGCAGTACTACGCTGGCGGAGAGGATGCTAGATGGGTACTCATCTTCCGAGGTAGTATGGGCTGAGGTTAGAAACAGGAAAGGAGAGGTCAACCTGGTGGGAGCTTTCTATAGGCCTCCAAATAGTTATAGGGATGTAGAGGAAAGGATGGCGAGGATGATCCTGGATAAGAGCGAAAGTAACAGAGTAGTTATTATGGGAGACTTTAACTTTCCAAATATTGACTGGAAAAGATATAGTTCGATTACATTAGATGGATCGTTTTTTGTACAGTGTGTGCAGGAGGGTTTCCTGACACAATATGTTGACAGGCCAACAAGAGGCGAGGCCACGTTGGATTTGGTTTTGGGTAATGAACCAGGCCAGGTGTTGGATTTGGAGGTAGGAGAGCACTTTGGGGACAGTGGCCACAATTCGGTCACGTTTACGTTAATAATGGAAAGGGATCAGTATACACCGCAGGGCAAGAGTTATAGCTGGGGGAAGGGCAATTATGATGCCATTAGACGTGACTTGGGGGGGATAGGTTGGAGACGGAGGCTGCAAGTGTTGGGCACACTGGATAAGTGGAGCTTGTTCAAGGATCAGCTACTGCGTGTTCTTGATAAGTATGTACAGGTCAGGCAGGGAGGAAAGCGTCGAGCGAGGGAACCGTGGTTTACCAAAGAAGTGGAATCTCTTATTAAGGGGAAGAAGGAGGCCTATGTGAAGATGAGGTGTGAAGTTTCAGTTGGGGCGATGGATAGTTACAAGGTAGCGAGGAATGATCGAATGAGAGAGCTAAGACGAGCAAGGAGGGGACATGAGAATTATTCGGCAGGTCGGATCAAGGAAAACCCAAAAGGTTTCTATAGGTATGTCAAGAATAAGCGAATGACTAGGGTAAGAGTAGGGCCAGTCAAGGAAAGAGATGGGAAGTTGTGTGTGGAGTCTGAAGAGATAGGCGAGATACTAAATGAATATTTTTCGTCAGTATTCACTCAGGAAAAAGATAATGTTGTGGAGGAGAATGGTGAGACCCAGGCTATTAGAATAGATGGCATGGAGGTACGTAGGGAAGAGGTGTTGGCAATTCTGGACAGGCTGAAAATAGTTAAGTCCCCTGGGCCTGATGGGATTTGTCCTAGGATTCTCTGGGCGGCCAGGGAAGAGATTGCTGGACCGTTGGCTTTGATTTTTATGTCATCATTGGCTACAGGAATAGTGCCAGAGGACTGGAGGATAGCAAATGTGGTCCCTTGGTTCAAAAAGGGGAGCAGAGAAAACCCCGGCAACTATAGACCAGTGAGCCTCACGTCTGTAGTGGGTAAAGTCTTGGAGGGGATTATGAGAGACAAGATTTATAATCATCTCGATAGGAATAATATGATCAGAGATAGTCAGCATCGCTTTGTGAAGGGTAGGTCATGCCTCACAAACCTTATCGAGTTCTTTGAGAAGGTGACTGAACAGGTAGACGAGCGTACAGCAGTTGATGTGGTGCATATGGATTTCAGTCAAGCGTTTGATAAGGTTCCCCACGGTAGGCTCTTGCAGAAAATACGGAGGCTGGGGATTGAGGGTGATTCAGAGATGTGGATCAGAAATTGGCTAGCTGAAAGAAGACAGAGTGTGGTGGTTGATGGGAAATGTTCAGAATGGAGTTCAGTTACAAGTGGCGTACCACAAGGATCTGTTCTGGGGCCGTTGCTGTTTGTCATTTTTATCAATGACCTAGAGGAAGGCGCAGAAGGGTGGGTGAGTAGATTTGCAGACGACACTAAAGTCGCTGGTGTTGTCGACAGTGTGGAAGGATGTAGCAGGTTACGGAGGGACATAGAAAAGCTGCAGAACTGGGCTGAGAGGTGGCAAATGGAGTTTAATGTAGAGAAGTGTGAGGTGATTCACTTTGGAAGGAATAACAGGAATGTGGAATATTTGGCTAATGGTAAAGTTCTTGGAAGTGTGGATGAGCAGAGGGATCTAGGCGTCCATGTACATCGATCCCTGAAAGTTGCCACCCAGGTTGATAGGGTTGTGAAGAAGGCCTATGGAGTGTTGGCCTTTATTGGTAGAGGGATTGAGTTCCGGAGTCAGGAGGTCATGTTGCAGCTGTACAAAATTCTGGTACGACCGCATTTGGAGTATTGCGTACAGTTCTGGTCACTGCATTATAGGAAGGACGTGGACGCTTTGGAGCGGGTGCAGAGGAGATTTACCAGGATGTTGCCTGGTATGGAGGGACAATCTTATGAGGAAAGGCTGATGGACTTGAGGTTGTTTTTGTTGGAGAGAAGAAGGTTAAGAGGAGACTTAATAGCGGCATACAAAATGATCAGGGGGTTAGATAGGGTGGACAGTGAGGGCCTTCTTTCGCGGATGGAAATGGCTGGCACGTGGGGACATAGCTTTAAACTGAGGGGTAATAGATATCGGACAGAGGTCAGAGGTAGTTCTTTACGCAAAGAGTGGTGAGGCCGTGGAATGCCCTACCTGCAGTAGTGAACTCGCCAACTTTGAGGGCATTTAAAAGTTTATTTGCTAAGCATATGGATGATAATGGCATCGTGTAGGTTCGATGGCTTTTGTTTCGGTGAAACATCGTGGGCCGAAGGGCCTGTACTGCGCTATATCGTTCTATGTTCTATGTTCGAACCCACCCACACAAACACTAACCCCCCCGGAAACTCACACACTAACCCGCCACACACACACACTAGCCCCCCACATACACAGTAACCCCTCACACAGACTAACCCGCTTCCCTCACACATTATCCCACCACACACACTAACCCCCACACACACATAAATTGACCAGACCACACACACACTAACCCTCCCACACACAACCCCCTCACACATTAACCCTTCCCACATATTAACCCACACAAATGCACGCTAACCCCCCACATACATACTAACCCCCCCACACACACACGTTAATACCCCCACACACACAGACTAACCCCCCACCACACACACACACACTAACCCCACACACACACTAACCCCCTCAACACACACTAGCCCCTCCCCCACACACACTACCCCCCCACGAACACACACACACTAACATCCCCACACACACACTGAATCCCCCCACACACACTGAACCCCCGACACACACACACTAACCCTCCCACATACACACTAACGCCCCCCACATAAACAATAAACCACCCAGCACACACACTAACACCCCCACACTAAACACCACCCCAAACACTAACGACCCCACACACACTAACCCCCCACACACACTAACCCCACCGCAGACACTAACCTCCCAACACACAAAAAATGCCCCCCCCGCACACACTAACACCCACGACACACTAATCCCCCTCACATTCACTAAACCCCCACCCACACACACACACTAATTTGCCTCCACTCACACCAAACCCCCCAAATACACTAACCCCCCACACTATCACCCGACACACAGTAACCCCCCCCCACACTCACTAACCCCCCTCACATACACGAACCCCCACACACACACACTAATGCCCCCCACACACACATTACCCCCCCCCACACACACACACACACTAACCCCAACACACATTAACAATCCACCCACACACACGCACACACACTAACCAACACCCCACACACACCAACCCGGCCGGACACACACACTAACCCCCCCAATACACACTAAATCCCCCCGGACACGCACGAACCCCCCCACCACACACAACCCCCCCCCCCGGACACACACACTTATCCCCCCACACACATACATTAACCCTATACACACACTAACACCCCCACACACACTAACTCTCTACTCACGTAAACAAACCACCCCCGCACACACACTAACACCCCACAGGCAAACTAGACCCCCCCACACACACAAACATTAAACTCCCCAACACACACACTCTAACACCCCGACACAAACTCTAACCCCCCCCCACACAGACAGTAACATCTCCTCCCACACTCACTAGCCCATCCCCACACATACTAACTCTCCCACACACACTAACCCCCCAGTCAGACACTAAACCCCCCACCACACACAAACACTAACCCCCCCAAAAACACAACCTCCCTCCAGACACACTAACCCTCCCACACATAGACGAACCCCCCACACACAGACCAGCCCACACAAAATGACTACCCCCACACACAGTAACCCCCCCCCCACACACACACTAACCCCCCCCCCCACACACACACACACAAACATTAAACTCCCCAAAATACACACTCTAACACACCGACACAAACACTAACCCCCCCACACAGAGAGTAACACCTCCTCCCACACTCACTAGCCCATCCCCCACACATACTAACTCTCCCACACACACTAACCCCCCCAGGCATACACGAACCCCCCCCCCCACCCACACACACACAAACACTAACCCCCCAAAAAACACAACATACCTCCAGACACACTAACTTTCCCACACAAAGACGAACTCCCAACACATAAACCAGCCCACACAAAATGACGACCCCCACACACACTAACCCCCCCACACACACACTAACCTCCCCCATACACACACACACACTAACCCCCCCATACACACACACTAACCCCCCACACACACACTAAACCCACCCACACACACACTAACCCCCTCACACACTCATTAACCCCCCACACACACACTAGCCCCCCAAACACACACTAACCCCCCCCCACACACACACACACTACCCCCCCCCCCACACACACACCCACACACACTACCGCCCCCCCACACACACACACACTAACCCCCCCATACACACACAATAAAACCCCCACACACACTAACCCTCAAACACACACTAAACCCCCAACACACACTAACCGTCCCAGACACACTAAGCCCCCCCCCACACACACACTAACCCCCCAACACACACTAACCGCCCCAGACACACTAATCCCCCCCCCCCACACTAACCCCCCAACACACACTAACCGCCCCAGACACACTAACCCCGCCGCACACACTAACCCCCCCACACACACACTAAACCCCGCCACACACACTACCCCACCCACACATACACAACAACCCCCACACACATACTAACCCCCCACACACACTAACCCGCCCCACACACACTAACCCACCCACACATACACAACAACCCCCCCCCACACACACACTTAACCCACCACACACACTAAACCACCCACACATAAACAACAACCCCCCCACACACACACGCGCACTAATCCCCCCCCGCATACACTAACCTCCCAACACACAAAAAATGACCCCCCACACACACACTAAAACCCCGACACACTAACCCCCCTCACATACACTAACCCCCCCACATACACACTAATTCCCCCACACACATACTAACATCCCCACATACATTAACCCCCCCCACATACTAACCCCCCTCACATACACTAACCCCCCCCACATACTAACCCCCCTCACATACACTAACACCCCACACACACTTAACCCCCCACACACCCACTAACTCGCCCACACACACACTAACCCCCCCACACCCACTAACCCCCACACACACAAATTAACCCCCCCACACACAGGAGCCTCCCCAGACACACACACAAACTAACCCCCCTCACATACACTACCCCCCCCCACACACACACTAAAGCCCCCCCCCCACGCACACACACACTAACCCCCCCAAACACACACACTAATCCCCACACACATTAACACATCCCCCACACCAACCCGGCCGGACTCACACACTAACCACCCAAAAACACACTAACCCTCCCAGACACACGCGATACCCCTCACCACACACACCCCCCCCCCCCGCACACACACACTTATCCCCCCACATACATACACTAACCCTATACTCACACTGACCCCCCCCACACACACTAAAACCCCACACACACAACCCCACACACAGAAACACTACCCCCCCACATACACTAACCCCCCCCCCACACACACAAAAAACCCCAACACACACGCACACTAACAACCCCCACACACACTAGTCCCTCCTCCACACATACTATTCCCCCCAACACAAACTAACACTCCCCACACAGACTAACTCTCCACTCACATATACAAACCATCCCCGCACACACACTAACCTCCCACAGACAAATTATCTCCCCCCCCCACACACAAACATTAAACTCCCCAACACACACACTCTAACACCCCGACACAAACACTAATCCCCCTCCCACACAGACAGTAACACCTCCTCCCACACTCACTAGCCCATCCCCCACACATACTAAATCTCCCACACACACTAACACCCCCCCCAGGCATACACTAACCCCCCCCCCACACACACACACTAACCACCCAAAAAACGCAACCTCCCTCCAGACACACTAACCCTCCCACGCATAGACAAACCCCCCACACACAGACCAGCCAACACAAAATTACTCCCCCACACAGACTAACCCCCCGACACACACACTAACCCCCCATACACACAAACTAACCCCCCATAGACACACAATAACCCCCCACCCCCACACACACACCCACTAACCCCCCGCCCACACACACTAATCCCCTCACACACTCATTAACCCCCCACACACACTAGCCCCCCAAACACACACTAACCCCCCACACACACACACTACCCCCCCCCCCCACACACACACATACACGCACCCACCCACACACACTAGCGCCCCACACACACACGCACTAACCCCCATACACACACACTAAACCCCCCCACACACACTAACCCTCAAACACACACCAATCCCCCAACACACACGAACCGCCCCAGACACACTAAGCCCCCCACACACACACTAACGCCCCAACACATACTAACCGCACCAGACACACTAAGCCCACCACACACACACTAACCCCCCAACACACACTAACCGCCCCAGACACACTGAGCCACCCATACACACTAACCCCCCACACACACTAAACCCGCCCACACACAGTAACCCACCCACACATACACAACAGCCCCCCCACACACACACTAACCCCCCCCCCCACACACACTAAACCTCCACACACACACTAACAAACCCACACATACACAACAATCCCACCACACACACACTAAACCCCCCCCACACACACCCACCTACACATACACAACAACCCCTCACACACAAATAAACCCCCCACACACCCACTAACGACCCCACACACACACGCACACACATTAACCACCCACTAACCCCCCACCCACACACACACACTAACCACCCAAAACACACTAAACCCCAACACATACTAACCCCACACACACTAACCCCCCACCCACCCACACATAAACACACACAACTCCCCGCCCCACACACACACACTAACTCTCCCACAGGCCCACTAACACCCCCCACACACACACACACACTAACCCCCCAAAAAACTAACGGCCCCCACACACACGCTTATCTCCCACACACCCACTAACTCGCCCACACACACGCACTAACCCCCCCACACCCACTAACCCCCACACACACAAACTAACCCCCCACAAACACACTAACCTCCCCCACACACACACTAACCACCACTCAGACACACACACAAACTAACCCACCTCACACAAACACTAACCTCCCCCCCCACACACACAACCCCCCACAGACACACTCACACTAACCCCCCCCCCCACACACTAACCCCCCCCCCACACACACAACCCCCCCCAGATCAACAGGCAGATTAACGACCCCCCCCAGACACACACACACAAACTAATCCTCCCACACACTAACCCACCTCACACACACACTAAGCCGCCCCACCCACACACTAACCCCCCATACACGCTAACCCCCCCAACACACACACACTACCCCCCCCCGCCACACACTCTAACCCCCCAAACACACTATCCGCTCCACACACCCTCTACCTCACCTACACGGACACACAGTAACCCCCCCACACACTAACACTCCACACACACTAACCCCCCGCCACACACATACACACACTAACCACCCACACACACTTACCCCCACAAACTAACCCCCCCATACACACTAACCCCCCCACACCAACTATCCCCCTACACACACTAACCCGCACAGACACTAACCCCCCCCCCCCACACACACACTTACACCCCCCCACACTAACACCCCCACACACACTAATCCCCCACACACTAACACCCAAACACACTAACCCTCCCAAACACACTAATCCCCACACACACACTAACCCTCCCACACACTAACCCCCCCACACACTAACCCCCCCCACACACACTAACCCCCCCAGACACACTAACCCCCACACACATTAACACCCCCCCCACACACTAACCCCCCCACACACTAACCCCCCACACACACTAACCCCCACACACACACTAACCCCCACACGCAATAACCCCCCCACACACACACTAACCCCCCACGCACACTAACCCCACCCCACTCACACTAACCCCCCACACACACTAACCATCCCACACACTAACCCCCCTAAAACACTAACCCCCCACACACACAGACTCCACACACACTAACCCCCACACACACTAACCCATAGACACACACTAACCCCTCAAAACACAAACACCCGCAACATACTACATCACCCCCACACACACTCTAACCCCCCCAGACACACTAAACTCCCCCCACACACACACTAATACCCCACACACACTAACCCCCCCCACACACACTAACACCCCCATACACATATACTAACCCCCACCCCCATAGTCACTAACACCCCCGCACATATTAAGCCCCACACTCACGAACCCAACCACACGCACGCTAACGCCCCCCACACACACTCATGCCCCCTCACACACACTAACATACCCACACCCAACAACCCCCCACACACACACACTAACCCCCCAACACACTCTAACCCCGTCACACACAGACTAACCTCCGAGAACGCACACTATAAACCCCTCCACACACTCACTAACTCCCCAACACACACACTAAACCGCCCCACACACTAACACGCCACACATATTAACCACACCCACACACATACTAACCTTTACCACGCACACGTTACCTCCTCCCCCACGCACACATACTAATCCCCCCTGCACACACTAACCCACCCCCCCCATATACACACACTAAGCCCCCACAAACCTAACTCCCCGCACACACACACCAATCCACCCGAACGCACACTAACCCACACCACACACACAAACCCCCGACAACGCACACTCTAACCACCCCAACACTCAAACTAATCCCGCCCGACAAATACACTAACGCCCCCAACACAGACACAAACCTCCCCCCACTCCCATACTAACACCCCCCGCACACAAACACTATTCCCCACCCCACACACACACTAACCCCTCCACACACACACCAACACCCACACTCACACACTAGCCCCCCCCGCACACACCACCACCCCCACTCACACACTAACCCCCACACGCACACAATAAACCCCCACACACAGACAAAACCCCCACACAAACCACTGAACCCACACACATACTAGTCCCCCCCAAACACTAACCCTCCCCACACACACACACTACCCACACCACGCACACACACTAACCCCCCACGAACACTATACGCCCTCACCTAAAAACTAACCCCCCCACACACACACACACACACACTCCACACACACTAACCCCCCCATACACACACACTAACCCATCCCACACACACACACTAACCCACCCCCACACACACTAACCCCCCACAAACAATAAATCCCCCGCCACATACACACACTAACCCCTCTTGACACACATAATAACCCGCCACACAAGGACATTAACTCCCGCCACACACACACGACCCCCCCCACACACACACACTAACCGCCCCCACACACTGAAGCCCCCGACACACACACTACCCCCCCCACTCACACGCACTAACCCCCACAACAAACACAAACCCCCACCACACACAGCAACGCCGCCCAACAAACACACAAATCCCCCCCCCACACACACAAAACTCCCCTCCCAAACACACCCCAACACCCCCAAGAAGACACAAAAGAACATCCCCCCACACACACAATCTACCCACCCAACATACACACACGAACATCCCCCCTACACACTAACCCCCCCCCCACCACACACACACACACCAACCCCACCACACACAGACTAACCCCCCACGCGTACACACGCTAACCTCCCCCCTCCACACACACACACACACACACACACACACACACACACACACATACTCTAACATCCCCCCACACACGCACTAAAACCCCACACAGACACACTTAGCCCCTCCACACACACTAAACCCCACACACACTCGCCCCCCACAAACACTAACGCCCCACACACTAACCCACCCCCCACACACACAGTACCACCCTGCACACGCACTAACACCCCCTCGCCCATACTAAACACCCGCATACACATTTAAACCCCCCACATACACTAACCCACCCACGCAAACGAACCACCTCACACACATAAACCCACCCAATACACCCACACTAACCCACCCAACACACACTAACCCACGCAAACACACTAAACCCAACCCACACATACACACTTCCCCCACACACTCACACGCACACAACCCCCCCCACACACACACACACTATCCCCCCTCCACAAACACACACATCTACACCCACACACACAGTAAACCCCCACCCCACCTCTGTGCCTGTATATAGTTAACCGTTTACTTCTCAATAATCCCTGGGACTAGGGGACAGTCAGTGTGGCCTCGGGAGCCCCCAATTAAAAAGCTGTTTCAGAGACCTCTGTGCCTGTATATAGTTAACCACGTACTGCTCAATAATCCCTGGGAGCAGGGGACAGGCAGTGTGGCCTCGGGAGTCCCCAATTAAAAAGCTGTTTCAATTACATCTGTGCTGTGTATAGTAAACCATTTGCTGCACAATAATCCCTGGGAGCAGAGGACAGGCAGAGTGGTCCGGGAGACCACAATTAAAAAGCTGTTTCAGAGACCTCTGTGCCTGTATATAGTTAACCATTTACTTCTCAATAATCCCTGGAAGCAGGGGACAGACAGTGTGGTCCGGGAGCCCCCAATTAAAAAGCTGTTTCAGAGACCTCTGTGCCTGTATATAGTTAATCATTTACTTCTTCTCAATTAACCCCTTTCTTGTTATACAAGGAGCCTCTGCAGTGTTGCCTCAAACCACCACAGTTTCATGGTCACCATGACTGAGACGGGTTTTTAAATTCCGGATACAGAGAAGGTCAATGGAACTGTGACGTTTACAGCCCCTGACAGGACCATCCACAGCCTGGCGTCAGGCTCCAGGCCGTGCTGAAGGAGGCGACACCGTTCTGTAACCAGCTCCTTGTTATATCAGATTTGACAGGACCATCCACATCCTGGTGTCAGGCTCCAGGTCGTGCTGAAGGAGGTGACACCGTTCTGTAACCAGCTCCTTGTTATATCAGATTTGACAGGACCATCCACAGCCTGGTGTCAGGCTCCAGGCCGTGCTGAAGGAGGCGACACCGTTCTGTAACCAGCTCCTTGTTATATCAGATTTGACAGGACCATCCACAGCCTGGTGTCAGGCTCCAGGCCGTGCTGAAGGAGGTGGCACCGTTCTGTAACCAGCTCCTTGTTATATCAGATTTGACAGGACCATCCACAGCCTGGTGTCAGGCTCCAGGCTGTGCTGAAGGAGGTGACACCGTTCTGTAACCAGCTCCTTGTTATATCAGATTCGACAGGACCATCCACAGCCTGGTGTCAGGTTCCAGGCCGTGCTGAAGGAGGCGACACCGTTCTGTAACCAGCTCCTTGTTGTATCAGATTTGACAGGACCATCCACAGCCTGGTGTCAGGCTCCAGGCCGTGCTGAAGGAGGCGACGCCGTTCTGTAACCAGCACCTTGTTATATCAGATTTGACAGGACCATCCACAGTCTGGTGTCAGGCTCCAGGCCGTGCTGAAGGAGGTGACACCGTTCTGTAACCAGCTCCTTGTTATATCAGATTTGACAGGACCATCCACAGCCTGGTGTCAGGCTCCAGGCCGTGCTGAAGGAGGTGACACCGTTCTGTAACCAGCTCCTTGTTATATCAGATTTGACAGGACCATCCACAGCCTGGTGTCAGGCTCCAGGCCGTGCTGAAGGAGGTGACACCGTTCTGTAACCAGCTCCTTGTTATATCAGATTTGACAGGACCATCCACAGCCTGGTGTCAGGCTCCAGGCCGTGGTGAAGGAGGCGACACCGTTCTGTGACCGGCTGCTTGTTGTATCAGATGTGCCAGATGCTCTGCTCCTGGGTTAGGTGTAGATTGTTAAAGTGTTCTTATAATTCCCCAAGATGCTGGCACAGAGACCTCCCTAGTCTCTCTTTCCAGCCTTTCCCCTCTCAGCTGACTTTGCTCCATTTGTTGGTCATGTTACAGACCCAGTTTCACAGTAACTGCAGTCGCCAGACCTCGTCCAGAGCTGGGTCAGCAAATCATCTGTTCTCACTGAATGTCTGCAGCAGCTCACAACACGACGTCCAGATACCGATCTGTATCCCCTCTACTAACTTCCCAATAACACAACCTCCAGAAACCTAACCACATCACCTCCACTAATGTCCCAATGACACAAACACTTCCTCATCCCCTCCACTAACTCCCCAATAACTAAACGTCCAGAAACACATCCTCATCGCCTCCACTAACTCCCCAATAACATAACCTCCAGAAATACATTCACATCACTTCCACGAACTTCACAATGCCACAACGTCCAAAACCCCATCCACATCTTATGTTCAGGCACAGGGGTAAATCGCCGGCTTTGAATGCAGACCAAGGTAGGCCAGGAGCACTGTTCAATTCCCATAGCAACCTCCCCAAACAGGCGGCGGAATGTCGCGATAAGGGGCTTTACACAGTAATTTTGTTGAAAGCCTACTTGTGACAATAAGCGATTTTCATCACATCACCCCACCAACCTCCCAATAATACAACCTCCAGAAACCCATCGACATCACCTCCACTAACTTCCCAATAACACAACCTCCAGAAACCCATCGACATCACCTCCACTAACTTCCCAATAACACAACCTCCAGAAACACATCCACATCACCTCCAATAACTTCCCAATAACACAACATCCAGAAACACATCCACATCACCTCCACTAGCTCACCAATAACACAACCTCCAGAAACACATTCACATCACCTCTACTAACTTACTAATAACACAACCTCGTGAAAAACATCCTCTTCACCTCCACCAATTACCCAATAAAACAACCTCCGGAAACCCATCCACATCATCTCCACTCCGTTCCCAATCGCACAACATCCAGAAACCCAACCACATCACCTCCACTAACTCCACAATAACACAACCTCCAGAAACATAACTAATTTGTCAGGGGGC
Source organism: Scyliorhinus torazame (assembly GCF_047496885.1). Taxonomy (NCBI): domain Eukaryota; kingdom Metazoa; phylum Chordata; class Chondrichthyes; order Carcharhiniformes; family Scyliorhinidae; genus Scyliorhinus; species Scyliorhinus torazame. Next base: position 20,830 of record NW_027308867.1, read on the forward strand.
TGGGAAGACGAGCTGTAGTCCAGAAGCCAGTGTCGAGAGTAGTGAGGTACTGAGGAGGGTGTCAAGGTCGCAGGAGTGTACCGGCAGACAGAAAGGTGGGTTGAAGTGTGTCTACTTCAATGCAAGGAGCATCCGGAATAAGGTAGGTGAACTTGGAGCGTGGATTGGTACTTGGGACTACGAAGTTGTGGCCATTACGGAGACATGGTTAGAACATGGACAGGAATGGTTGTTGGAAGTTCCGCGGTATAGATGTTTCAGTCAGAGTCGGGAAGGTTGTAAAATATGTGGATGGGTAGCATTGTTAAGCAAGGCTCGTTTAACGGCTGCAGAAAGGCAGTCTGAAGGGGATCTGCCTTATGGGGTCGAATTTTGAAATAGGAAAGGAGCGATCACGTTGTTAGGATTTTCTATAGACCCCCAAATAGTAATAGAGATGTGGAGGTGGAAATTGCAAAACAGATTGTGGATATGTGTGGAGTCTCAGGGTAGTTGTCATGGGTGACTTTAACATTCCAAATATTGATTGGTATCTCTATTGGTCGAACACTTCGGGTGGGGCAGTTTTTATACACTGTGTGCAGGAGGGTTTCCTGTTACAATGTGTGGATAGGCCGACAAGGGGGTGGGGGGCACATTGGATTTGGTACTGGGTAATGAACCGGGCCAAGTGTTAGATTTGTTTGTGGGAGAGCACTTTGGAGATAGTGACCACAATTCGGTGTCTTTCACTATTGCAATGGGTAGGGAGAGGGCCATACGACAGGGCAAGGTTTATAATTGGGGGAGGGGTAATTATGATGCGATCAGGCAAGAATTAGGGAGCATAAGATGGGAACAGAAATTGTCTGGGCAAGGGACATATGAAAAGTGGAGCTTGTTCAAGGAACAAATACCAAAAAGTCCTTGATAGGTTTGTCCCTGTGTGGCAGGGAGGAAATGGCCGTTTGAGGGAACCATGGTTCACAAAAGAGGTTGAATGTCTTGTCAAGAGGAAAAAGGAAGGGTATGTAAGAATAAGAAAACAATGTTGAGTTGGGTCGCTTGAGGGTTACAAGGTAGCAAGGAATGAGCTAAATATAAGGGCGCAGGAGATCAAGGAGGGGGCATGGGAAGTCCTTGGTGGGTCGGATCAAGGAAAACCCCAAGGCCTTTTACTCTTATGTGAGAAATAAAAGAATGACCAGGGTGAGGTTAGGGCCAGTCAAGAACAGTAGTGGGGACTTGTGCATGGAGTCAGAAGAAATAGGAGAGGCGTTGAATGTATACTTTTCTTCAGTTTCCACAAAGGAGAGGGGCCATGTCTTTGAGGGTGAGAGTGTGATGCAGGCGGGTAGGCTGGAGGAAGTAGATGTTCTGAGGAAGGATGTATTAGCAATTGTGAAAAACCTGAGGGTCGACAAGTCCCCTGGGCCAGATGGGTTATACCCAAGGATTCTTTGGGAGGCAAGGGATGAGATTGCAGAGCCTTTGGCTTTGATCTTTGGGTCCTCGCTCTCCACGGGGATAGTGCCAGAGGACTGGTGCGTGGCGAATGTTGTTCCTCTGTTCAAGAAAGTGTATAAGAATGACCCTGGTAATTATAGGCCAGTTAGTCTTACTTCGGTGGTCGGGAATATAATGGAAAAGGTCCTGAAGGATAGGATTTATGACCATTTGGAAAGATGCAGCTTAATCCGGGATAGTCAACACGGATTTGTGAAGGGTAGGTCTTGCCTCACGCATTTGATTGACTTCTTTGAGGAGGTAACTAACTGTGTAGATAAAGGTAGAGCAGTTGATGTCGTATAAATGGATTTTAGTCAGGCGTTTGATAAAGTTCCCCATGGTCGACTCATGAAGGAAGTAAGGAGGTGTGGGATAGAGGGAAATTTGGCCAATTGGATAAGTAACTGGCTATCACATAGAAGACAGAGGGTGGTGGTGGATGGAACATTTTCAGACTGGAGACCAGTTACCAGCGGTGTACCACAGGGATCAGTGCTGGGTCCTCTGCTATTTGTGATTTTTATCAATGACTTGGGCGAGGGGGCTGAAGGGTGGGTCAGTAAATTTGCTGATGACACCAAGATTGGTGGAGTAGTGGATGAGGTGGAGGGCTGTTGTAGGCTGCAAAGAGACATTGATAGGATGCAGAGCTGGGCCAAAAATGGCAGATGGAATTTAACCCTGATAAGTGCGAGGTGATTCATTTTAGTAGAAAAAAATTGATTGCGGATTACAGGGTCAACGGCAGGGTTCTGAGGACTGTGGAGAAACAGAGAGATCTTGGGGTTCATGTCCACAGATCTCTGAAGGTTGCCACTCAAATGCATAGCGCCGTGAAGAAGGCTTATAGTGTGTTAGCCTTTATTAACAGGGGGCTTGAGTTAAAGAGCTGCGGGGTTATGCTGCAACTATACATGACCCTTGTGAGACCACATTTGGAGTAGTGTGTGCAGTTCTGGTCTCCTCACTGTAGGAAAGATGTGGATGCATTGGAAAGGGTGCAAAGGAGATTTACCAGGATGCTGCCTGTTTTGCAGGATAGGTCTTATGAGGAAAGGTTGAGGGAGCTAGGGATTTTCTCTTTCGAGAGGAGGAGGATTAGAGGCGACTTAAAATAGGTTTATAAGATAATGAAGTGGATAGATAGAGTGGACGTTCAGGGACTATTTCCTCAGGTGGATATAGCTGTTACAAGGGGGCATAACAATAAGGTTCAGGGTGGGAGATATAGGAGGGCTGTCCGAGGTAGTTTCTTTACTCAGAGAGTGGTTAGGGTGGGGAAAGGACTGCCTGCTGTGATAGTGGAGTCGGACACTTTAGGAACTTTCAAGCTGTTATTGGATAGGCACATGGAGCACAGCAGAATGACAGGGAGTGGGATAGCTTGATCTTGGTTTCGGATAATGCTCGGCACAACATCGAGGGCAGAAGGGCCTGTTCTGTGCTGTACTGTTCTATGTTCTAATCACCTCCAATAACTTACTAATAACACAACCTCCAGAAACCCCTCCACATCACCCCCACAAAGTTACCAATAACACATCCTCCAGAAACACATCCACAGATCCTCCACTAACCTCCCAATAACACAACCTCCAGAAACACAAGCTCATCACCTCCACTAAATCCCCAACACAAACTGCAGAAAATTATCCCCATCACCAACACCAACCATCCAATAACACAACCTCCAGAAACCCATCCACATCACCTCCACTAACTTTCCAATACGACTACCACCAGAAACATATCCTCATCACCTCCAGTAACTTCCCAATGACAACCTCAAGAAACACATCCTCATCACATCCACTAACTTCCCAATAACACAACCTCCGCAAACGCATCCACATCACCCCCTCCAACATCCCAATACAACAACCACCAGAAACTCAACCACATCGTCTCTACTAACTCCCCAATAACACAACTTCCATAAATGCATCCTCATCGCCTTCACTATCTTCCCAATATCACAACCACCACAAACATATTCACATCACCACCACTAACGTCCCAATAACACAACCTCCAGGAACACATTCACTTAACCTCCACTAACCACCCAAAACCAGAAACACCAGAAACACATTCAATTCATCTCCACTAACTTCCCAAGGACAAAACCTCCAGGTACACATCATCATTACCTCGACTATCATCCCAATAACACAAACTTCAGCATCCCATCCTCATCACCTCCACTCACTCCCCAATAACACAACCTCCAGAAACCCATCCACATCCAATGCCACCCGTATTCGAACGGGTAGAGGGAATCCTGAAGGGGAGGGCAAACAGACAGAGGCAGTTGTACATATTGGTACTAACGACATAGGCAGGAAGGGGCATGAGGTCCTGCAGCAGGAGTTCAGGGAGCTAGGCAGAAAGTTAAAAGACAGGACCTCGAGGGTTGTAATCTCGGGATTACTCCCTGTGCCACGTGCCAGTGAGGCTAGAAATAGGAAGATAGAGCAGATAAATACGTGGCTAAACAGTTGGTGTAGGAGGGAGCGTTTCCATTATCTGGACCACTGGGAGCTCTTCCCGGGCAGGTGTGACCTGTATAAGAAGGACGGGTTGCATCTAAACCGGAGAGGCATACATATCCTGGCCGCGAGGTTTGCTAGTGTCACACGGGAGGGTTTAAACTAGTATGGCAGGGGGGTGGGCACGGGAGCAATAGGTCAGAAGGTGAGAGCATTGAGGGAGAACGAGGGAATAGGGACAGTGTGGCTCTGAGGCAGAGCAGACGGGGAGAAGCTGCTGAACACAGCGGGTCTGGTGGCCTGAAGTGCATATATTTTAATGCAAGGAGCATTACGGGTAAGGCAGATGAACTTAGAGCTTGGAGTAGTACTTGGAACTATGATGTTGTTGCCATTACAGAGACCTGGTTGAGGGAAGGGCGGGATTGGCAGCTAAACGTTCCAGGATTTATATGTTTCAGGCGGGATAGAGGGGGATGTAAAAGGGGAGGCGGAGTTGCGCTACTTGTTCGGGAGAATATCACAGCTGTACTGCGAGAGAACACCTCAGAGGGCAGTGAGGCTATATGGGTAGAGATCAGGAATAAGAAGGGTGCAGTCACAATGTTGGGGGTATATTACATGCCTCCCAACAGCCAGCGGGAGATAGAGGAGCAGATAGGTAGACAGATTTTGGAAAAGAGTAAAAACAACAGGGTTGTGGTGATGGGAGACTTCAACTTCCCCAATATTGACTGGGACTCACTTAGTGCCAGGGGCTTAGACAGGGCGGAGTTTGTAAGGAGCATCCAGTAGGGCTTCTTCAAACAATATGTAGACAGTCCAACGAGGGAAGGGGCGGTACTGGACCTGGTATTGGGGAATGAGCCCGGCCAGGTGGTAGATGTTTCAGTAGGGGAGCATTTCGGTAACAGTGACCACAATTCAGTAAGTTTTAAAGTACTGGTGGACAAGGATAAGAGTGGTCCGAGGATGAATGTGCTAAATTGGGGGAAGGCTAATTATAACAATATTAGGCGGGAACTGAAGAACATAGATTGGGGGCGGATGTTTGAGGGCAAATCAACATCTGACATGTGGGAGGCTTTCAAGTGGCAGTTGAAAGGAATACAGGACCGGCATGTTCCTTTGAGGAAGAAAAATAAATACGGCAATTTTCGGGAACCTTGGATGACGAGTGATATTGTAGGCCTCGTCAAAAAGAAAAAGGAGGCATTTCTCGGGGCTGAAAGGCTGGGAACAGACGAAGCCTGCGTGGAATATAAGGAAAGTAGGAAGGAACTTAAGCAAGGAGTCAGGAGGGCTAGAAGGGGTCACGAAAAGTCATTGGCAAATAGGGTTAAGGAAAACCCCAAGGCTTTTTACACGTACATAAAAAGCAAGGTGGTAGCCAGGGAAAGGGTTGGCCCACTGAAGGATAGGCAAGGGAATCTATGTGTGGAGCCAGAGGAAATGGGCGAGGTACTAAATGAATACTTTGCATCAGTATTCACCAAAGAGAAGGAATTGGTAGATGTTGAGTCTGGAGAAGGGGGTGTAGATAGCCTGGGTCACATTGTGATCCAAAAATACGAGGTGTTGGGTGTCTTAAAAAATATTAAGGTAGCTAAGTCCCCAGGGCCTGATGGGATCTACCCCAGAATACTGAAGGAGGCTGGAGAGGAAATTGCTGAGGCCTTGACAGAAATCTTTGGATCCTCGCTGTCTTCAGGGGATGTCCCGGAGGACTGGAGAATAGCCAATGTTGTTCCTCTGTTTAAGAAGGGTAGCAAGGATAATCCCGGGAACTACAGGCCGATGAGCCTTATTTCAGTGGTAGGGAAATTACTGGAGAGAATTCTTCGAGACAGAATCTACTCCCATTTGGAAGGAAATGGACGTATTAGTGAGAGGCAGCACGGTTTTGTGAAGGGGAGATCGTGTCTCACTAACTTGATAGAGTTTTTCGAGGCGGTCACTAAGATGATTGATGCAGGTACGGCAGTAGATGTTGTCTATATGGACTTCAGTAAGGCCTTTGACAAGGTCCCTCATGGTAGACTAGTACAAAAGGTGAAGTCACACGGGATCAGGGGTGAGCTGGCAAGGTGGATACAGAACTGGCTAGGCCATAGAAGGCAGAGAGTAGCAATGGAGGGATGCTTTTCTAATTGGAGGGCTGTGACCAGTGGTGTTCCACAGGGATCAGTGCTGGGACCTTTGCTCTTTGTAGTATATATAAATGATTTGGAGGAAAATGTAACTGGTCTGATTAGTAAGTTTGCAGCCGACACAAAGGTTGGTGGAATTGCGGATAGCGATGAGGACTGTCGGAGGATACAGCAGGATTTAGATTGGCTGGAGACTTGCGCGGAGAGATGGCAGATGGAGTTTAATCCGGACAAATGTGAGGTAATGCATTTTGGAAGGTCAAATGCAGGTAGGGAATATTCAGTGAATGGCAGAACCCTCAAGAGTATTGAAAGTCAAAGAGATCTGGGAGTACAGGTCCACAGGTCATTGAAAGGGGCAACACAGGTGGAGAAGGTAGTCAAGAAGGCATAGGGCATGCTTGCCTTCATTGGCCGGGGCATTGAGTATAAGAATTGGCAAGTCATGTTGCAGCTGTATAGAACCTTAGTTAGGTCACACTTGGAGTATAGTGTTCAATTCTGGTCGCCACACTACCAGAAGGATGTGGAGGCTTTAGAGAGGGTGCAGTAGAGATTTACCAGAATGTTGCCTGGTATGGAGGGCATTAGCTATGAGGAGCGATTGAATAAACTCGGTTTGCTCTCACTGGAACGAAGGAGGTTGAGGGGAGACCTGATAGAGGTATACAAAATTATGAGGGGCATAGACAGAGTGGATAGTCCGAGGCTTTTCCCCAGGGTAGAGGTGTCATTTACTAGGGGGCATAGGTTTAAGGTGAGAGGGGCAAGGTTTAGAGTAGATGTACGAGGCAAGTTTTTTACGCAGAGGGTAGTGGGTGCCTGGAACTCGCTACCGGAGGAGGTAGTGGAAGCAGGGATGATAGGGACATTTAAGGGGCATCTTGGCAAATATATGAATAGGATGGGAATAGAAGGATACGGACCCAGGAAGTGTAGAAGATTGTAGTTTAGTCGGGCAGCATGGTCGGCACGGGCTTGGAGGGCCGAAGGTCCTGTTCCTGTGCTGTACATTTCTTTGTTCTTTGTTCTTTATCGCCTCCACTAAACACCCAAAAACACACCCTACAGAACCACATTCACATCATGTCCCCTAACCCCCCAATAACACAACATCCAGAAACATATCTTCGTCACCCCCACTAACTTCCATATAACAAGCCTTCAAAAACATTCACACCACCTATACTAATCTCTCAATAACGCAACCTCCAGAAACACATCCACATCACCTCCACTAACTTCCCAATAAAACAACCTCCAGAAACACATCCTCATCACCTCCAGTAACTTCCCAATAACACAACCTCCTGAAACACATCCACATCACCTCCACTAACTTCCCAATAACACAACCTCCAGAATCACATCCACATCGCTTCTACTAACGCCCCAATAACACAACTTCCATTAATACATCCTCATCACACCCACTTTCTTCCTAATATCACAACCTCCACAAAAATATTCACATCACCACCACTAACTCCCCAATAAAATAAACTGCAGAAAACTATCCACATCACCTCCACCTACCATCCAATACACAACCTCAAGAAATACATTCAGAGCACCTCCACTAACTTCCCAATAACACAACCTCCAGAAACACATCCACAGCACCTCCACTAACTTCGCAATAACACAATCTCCAGATACACATCCACATCGCCTCTACTAAGGCCCCAGTAACACAACTTCCATTAATACATCTTAATCACCCCCACTATCTTCCCAATATCACAACCTCCAGAAACATATTCACATCACCTCCACTAACTTCCCAATAACACTACCTCCATAAACCCATCCTCATCACCTCCAGTAACTTCCCAATAACACAACTACCAGAAACACATTCAGGACACATCCACTAACTTCCCAATAACACAACCTCTGCAAACACATCCACATCACCCCCTCTAACATCCCAATATCACTACAACCAGAGACACATCCATATCGAGTCTACTAACGCCCCAATAACACAACTTCCATTAATAAATCCTCATCACCCCCACTATCTTCCCAATATCACAACTTCCACAATCATATTCACAACACCTCCACTAACTCATCAATAGCAAAGCCTCCAGAAACCCATCCTCATTACCTCCACTAACCCCCATAACAGAATCTCCACAAACATATTCACATCACCACCACTAGCTTCCCAATAACACAACCTCAAGAAACCGATCCACATCATCTTCACTCACTTCCCAATAACACAACCTCCAGAAACACATCCTCATCTCCTCCACAAGCTACCCAATAACACAACCACCAGAAACACATTCACATCACCACTACGAACTCCCTAAGAACACAACTTCCATAAATGCATGCTCATCAGCCCCACTATCATCTCAATATCACAACCTCCACAAACATATACACATCACCTCCACTAACTTACCAATAACACAACCTCCAGAAATACAATCTCGTCACCTCCATTAACTTCCCAATAACACAACCTCCAGAAATACAATCTCATCACCTCCATTAACTTCACAATAACACAACCTCCAGAAACCCATCCACATCATCTCCACTAACTTCCCAATAACACAACCTCCAGAACTACAATCTCACCACCTGCAGTAACTCATCAATAGCACAACCTTCAGAAACACATCCACAGCACTTCCACTAACTTCCCAATAACACAGCCTCCACAAACACATTTAGGACACATCCACTAACTTCCCCACAACATAATCTCCACAAACATATTCACATCACCACCACTAATTTCGCAATGACACAACCTCAAGAAAAGCATCCTCATAAACTCCACTAATCACCCAAAAATACAAACTCCAGAAACACATCCACAGCACCTCCAATAACTTCCCAATAACACAACATCCAGAATCACATGCAAAACACCTCCACTAATTTCCCAAAACCAAAACATCCAGAAACCCATCCAGATCACCTCCACTAACTTCCCAATAACACAACCTCCAGAAACTCATCCTCATCACCTCCACTAGCTACCCAATAACACAACCTCCAGAAACCCATCCTCATCACCTCCACTAACTTCCCAATGACACAGCCTCCAGAAACACATCCTCATCACCTCCTCTAGCTACCCAATAACACAACCTCCGCAAACGCATCCACATCACCCCCTACAACATCCCAATAGAACAACCACCAGAAACTCATCCACATCGTCTCTACTAACTCCCGAATAACACAACTTCCATAAATGCATGCTCATCACGCTCACTATCGTCCCAATGTCACAACCACCACAAACATATTCACATAACCACCACTAACTCCCCAATAACACAACGTCTAGAAACCCATCCACAGCACATCCACTAACTTCCCAATAACACAGCCTCCACAAACACATTCAGGACACATCCACTAACTTCCCCATAACAGAATCTCCACAAACATATTTACATCACCTCCACTAATCTCCCAATAACACTACCTCAAGAAACCAATCCACATCACCACCACTAACTTACCAATAACACAACCTCCAGGAACACATTCACTTAACCTCCACTAACCACCCAAAACCAGAAACTCCAGAAACACATTAAATTCATCTCCACTAACTTCCCAAGAACAAAACCTCCAGGTACACATTATCATTACCTAGACTATCATCCCAATAACACAAACTTCAGCATCCCATCCTCATCACCTCCACTCACTCCCCAATACCACAAACTCCAGAAACCATCCACATCACCTCCACTAAGCACCCAAAAACACACGCTACAGAAAAACATTCACATCATGTCCACTAACTTCCCAACAATACAACCTCCGGAATCACATCCTCATTATCTCCGCGAACTTCCCAAAAACACAAACTCCAGTAACACATCCACATCACCTCCACTAACTTTCCAATAACACAACATTCAGAAAAACATCCACATCACCTCCACTCACTTCCCAATAACAAAACCTCCAGGTACACGTCCTCATTACCTCGACTATCTTCCCAATAACACAAACTTCAGCATCCCATCCTCATCATCTTAACTAACTCCCCAATCACACAACCTCCAGAAACACACCCACATCACCTCCACTAACCTCCCAATAACACAACCTCCAGAAACACATCCTCATCACATCCACGAACTTCCCAATAACACAGCCTCCAGAAAAACATCCTCATCACCACCACTATCTACCCAATAACACAACCTCCAGAAACACCTCCTCATCACCTCCACTAACTTCCCAATAACACATCCTCCAGAAACACATCCTCATCACCACCATTATCTTCCCAATAACACAACCTCCAGAAACACCTCCTCATTACCTCCACTAACTCCTCAACAACACAACCTCCAGAAACCCATCCACATCACCTCCACTAAACACCCAAAACCACACCCTCCAGAAACACATTCACATCATGTCCACTAACCCCCCAATAGCACAACATCCAGAAACATATCTTCGTCACACCATTAACCTCAATATAACAAAGCCTCCAAAAACACATTCACACCACCTATACTAAGCTCCCAATAACACAACCTCCAGAAACACATCCACATCAGCTCCACTAACCTCCCAATAACACAACCTCCAGAAACATATCCTCATCACCTCCACTAACTCCCCAATAACACATCCTGCAGAAAACTATCTACATCACCTCCATCAAACATCCAATAACACAACCTCCAGAAACACATTCAAAGCACCTCCCCTAACTTCCCAATAAGACAAACACGACAAACCCATCCACATCACCTCCACTAACGTCGCAGTAACACAACCTCCAGAAACCTATCCACATCACCTCCACTAACTTCCCAATAACACAACCTGCAGAAAACTATCCACATCACCTCCACCAAACATTCAATAACACAACCTCCAGAAACACATTCACAGCACCTCCACTAACTTCCCAATGACACAGCCTCCACAAACACATTCAGGACACATCCACTAACTTCCCACCTAACAGAATCTTCACAAACAGATTTACATCACCTCCACTAATCTCCCAAAAACACAACCTCAAGAAACCCATCCACATCACCACCACTAACTTACCAATAACATAACCTCGAGGAACACATTCACTTAACCTCCACTAGCCACCCAAAACCAGAAACTCCAGATACACATTCCATTCATCTCCACTAACTTCCCAAGAACAAAACCTCCAGGTACACATCATCATTACTTCGACTATCATCCCAATAACACAAATTTCAGCATCCCATCCTCATCACAACCACTCACTCCCCAATACCACAACCTCCAGAAACCATCCACATCACCTCCACTAAGCATACAAAAAAACACGCTACAGAAACACATTCACATCATGTCCACTAACTTCCCAACAATACAACCTCCGGAATCACATCCTCATTATCTCCACGAACTTCCCAATAACACAAACCGCAGTAACACATCCACATCACCTCCACTAACTTTTCAATAACACAACATTCAGAAAAACATCCACATCACCTCCACTCACTTCCCAATAACAAAACCTCCAACTACACATCCTCATTAACTCCACTATCTTCCCAATAACACAAACTTCAGCATCCCATCGTCATCATCTTAACTAACTCCCCAATAACACAACCTCCAGAAACACACCCACATCACCTCCACTAACCTCCCAATAACACAACCTCCAGAAACACATCCTCATCACATCCACGAACTTCCCAATAACACAACCTCCAGAAACACAACCTCATCACATCCACGAACTTCCCAATAACACAACCTCCAGAAACACATCCTCATCGCCTCCAGTAACTTCCCAATAACACATCCTCCAGAAACACATCCTCATCACCACCATTATCTTCCCAATAACACAACCTCCAGAAACAGCTCCTCATTACCTCCACTAACTCCCCAACAACACAACCTACAGAAACCCATCCACATCACCTCCACTAAACACCCCAAACCACACCCTCCAGAAATACATTCACATCATGTCCACTAACCCCCCAATAACACAACATCCAGAAACATATCTTCGTCACACCACTAACTTCAATATAGCAAAGCCTCCAAAAACACCTTCACACCACCTATACTAAGCTCCCAATAACACAACCTCCAGAAACACATCCACAACAGCTCCACTAACCTCCCAATAACACAACCTCCAGAAACATATCCTCATCACCTCCACTAACTCCCCAATAACACATCCTGCAGAAAACGATCTACATCACCTCCATCAAACATTCAACAACACAACCTCCAGAAACACATTCAAAGCACCTCCCCTAACTTCCCAATAAGACAAACACGACGAACCCATCCACATCAACTCCACTAACTTTGCAGTAACACTACCTCCAGAAACCTATCCACATCACCTCAACTAACTTCCTAATAACACTACATCCAGAATCACATCCTAATCACCTCCAGTAACTTCCCAGTAACACTACCTCCATAAACCATCCACATCACCTCCACTAACTTCGCAATAACACTACCTACAGAAACACATCCTCCTCACCTCCACTAGCATCCTAATAACAGTACCTCCAAAAACACATCCTCATCACCTCCAGTAACGTCCCAATAACATAACCTCCTGAAACACCTCCTCATCACCTCCAGTAACTTCCCAATAACACAACGTCCAGAAACACATCATCATCACCTCCAGTAACTTCCCAATAACACAACCTCCTGAAACACATCCTCAGCTCCTCCACTAACTACCCAATAGCACAACTTCCATAAATACATCCTCATCACCCCCACAATCTTCCCAATGTCACAACCAGCACAATCATATTCACATCACCTCCACTAACTTCGCAATAACACTACCTCCAGAAACACCTCAAACCTCCACAAGCATCCTAATAACACTACCTCCAGAAACACATCCTAATCACCACCAGTAACTTCCCAATAACACAACCTCCAGAAACCATCCACATCACCTCCATTAACTCCCCAATATCACAACCTCCAGAAACACATCCTCATCACCAACACTAATTCCACAATAACACAACCTCCAGAAACACATCCTCATCACCACCACTAACTCCCCAATAACACAACCTGCAGAAAACTATCCACATCACCTCCACCAAACATTCAATAACACAAACTCCAGAAACATATTCACATCACCTCCACTAACTTCCAAATAAACAACCTTAAGAAACCCATGCACATCACCTCCACTACCTTCCCAATAACACAACATCCAGAAATACAATCTCATCACCTCCAGTAACTCATCAATAGCACAACCTTCAGAAACACTTCCACAGCACCTCCACTAACTTCCCAATAACAGAACCTCCACAAACACATTCAGGACACATTCACTAACTTCCCCATAACAGAATCTCACAAACATATTCACATCACCTCCACTAACTTCCCAATAATACAACCTCCAGAAACCCATCCACATCACCTCCACTAACTTCCCTGAAACAAAACCTCCAGATACGCATCCTCATCACCTCCACTAACTTCCAAAAGCAGAAACTTCAGCATCCCATCCTCATCACCTCCACTAACACCCCAATAACACAACCTCCATAAACCCATCCACATCACCGCCACTCAACACCCAAAAACGCAACCTGCAGAAACACATTCACATCATCTCCACTTACTCCCCAATTACACAGCAACCAGAAACATATCTTCGTCACCCCCACTAAACTCCATATAACAAAGCCTCAAAAACATTCACACCACCTATACTAATCTCTCAATAACACAACCTCCAGGAACACATCCTCATCACCAACACTAATTCCACAATAACACAACCTCCAGAAACACATCCTCATCACCACCACTAACTCCCCAAAAACACAACCTGCAGAAAACTATCCACATCACCTCCATCAAACATTCAATAACACAACCTCCAGAAACACATTCAAAGCACATCCACTAACTTCCCAATAAGACAAACACGAGGAACCCATCCACATCACCTCCACTAACTTCTTAATAACACCACCTCCAGAATCACATCCTAATCATCTCCAGTAACTTCCCAGTAACACTACCTCCAGGAACACATCCACATCACCTCCACTAACCTCCTAATAACACTACCTCCAGAATCACATCCTAATCACCTCCAGTAACTTCCCAATATCACAACCTCCAGAAACACATCCTCATCACCACCACTAACTCCCCAAAAACACAACCTGCAGAAAACTATCCACATGACCTCCAACAAACATTCAATAACACAACCTCCAGAAACACATCCACAGCACCTCCACTATCTTCCCAATAACACAGCCTCCACAAACACATTCGGGACACATCCACTAACTTCCCACCTAACAGAATCTTCACAAACAGATTTACATCACCTCCACTAATCTCCCGATAACACAACCTCAAGAAACCCATCCACATTACCACCACTAACTTCCCAATAACGCTACCTCCAGGAACACATTCACTTAACTTCCACTAACCACCCAAAACCAGACACTCCAGAAACACATTCAAATCAACTCCACTAACTTCCCAACAATACAACCTCCGGAATCACATCCTCATTATCTCCGCGAATTTCCCAATAACACAAACTCCAGTAACATATCCACATCACCTCCACTAACTTGCCAATAACACAACATTCAGAAACACATCCACATCACCTCCACTCACTTCCCAATAACAAAACCTCCAGGTACACATCCTCATTACCTCGACTATCTTCCCAATAACACAAACTTCAGCAACCCATCCTCATCATCTTAACTAACTCCCCAATAACACAACCTCCAGAAACACACCCACATCACCTCCACTAACCTCCCAATAACACAACCTCCAGAAACACATCCACATCACCTCCAATAATTTCCCAATCACACAACCTCCAGAAACACATCTACATCACCTTCACTAACTTGCCAATAACACACACTTCAGTATCCCATCCTCCTCACCTCCACTAACCTCCCAATAACACAACCTCCAGAAACACATCCTCATCACCTCCACTAAACTCCCAATAACAAAACCTCCAGATACACATCCTCATCACCTCCACTAACTTCACAATAACAGAAACCTCAGCATCCCATCCTCATCACCTCCACTAACCTCCCAATAACACAACCTCCAGAAACACATCCTCATCACCTCCAGTAAATTCCCAATAACACAACCTCCAGAAACACATCCTCATCACCAAAACTATCTACCCAATAACACAACCTCCATAAACACCTCCTGATCACCTCCAGTAACTTCCCAATTACACACCCTCCAGGAACACATTCACATCATGTCCACTAACTCCCCAATAACACAACATCCGGAAACATAACTTCGTCACACCACTAACTTCATTATAACAAAGCCTCCAAAAACACATTCACACCACCTATACTAAGCTCACAATAACACAACCTCCAGAAACACAACCACATCACCTCCACTAACTCGCCAACAACACAACCTGCAGAAAACTATCCACATCACCTCCATCAAACATTCAATAACACAACCTCCAGAAACACATTCAAAGCACCTCCACTAACTTCCCAATAAGATAAACACGACGAACCGATCCACATCACCTCCACTAACTTCCCAATAACACCACCTCCAGAATCACATCCTAATCATCTCCAGTAACTTCCCAGTAACACAACCTCCAGGAACACATCCTCATCACCAACACTAATTCCACAATAACACAACCTCCAGAAACACATCCTCATCACCACCACTAACTCCCCAAAAACACAACCTGCAGAAAACTATCCACATCACCTCCATCAAACATTCAATAACACAACCTCCAGAAACACATTCAAAGCACATCCACTAACTTCCCAATAAGACAAACACGAGGAACCCATCCACATCACCTCCACTAACTTCTTAATAACACCACCTCCAGAATCACATCCTAATCATCTCCAGTAACTTCCCAGTAACACTACCTCCAGGAACACATCCACATCACCTCCACTAACCTCCTAATAACACTACCTCCAGAATCACATCCTAATCACCTCCAGTAACTTCCCAATATCACAACCTCCAGAAACACATCCTCATCACCACCACTAACTCCCCAAAAACACAACCTGCAGAAAACTATCCACATGACCTCCAACAAACATTCAATAACACAACCTCCAGAAACACATCCACAGCACCTCCACTATCTTCCCAATAACACAGCCTCCACAAACACATTCGGGACACATCCACTAACTTCCCACCTAACAGAATCTTCACAAACAGATTTACATCACCTCCACTAATCTCCCGATAACACAACCTCAAGAAACCCATCCACATTACCACCACTAACTTCCCAATAACGCTACCTCCAGGAACACATTCACTTAACTTCCACTAACCACCCAAAACCAGACACTCCAGAAACACATTCAAATCAACTCCACTAACTTCCCAACAATACAACCTCCGGAATCACATCCTCATTATCTCCGCGAATTTCCCAATAACACAAACTCCAGTAACATATCCACATCACCTCCACTAACTTGCCAATAACACAACATTCAGAAACACATCCACATCACCTCCACTCACTTCCCAATAACAAAACCTCCAGGTACACATCCTCATTACCTCGACTATCTTCCCAATAACACAAACTTCAGCAACCCATCCTCATCATCTTAACTAACTCCCCAATAACACAACCTCCAGAAACACACCCACATCACCTCCACTAACCTCCCAATAACACAACCTCCAGAAACACATCCACATCACCTCCAATAATTTCCCAATCACACAACCTCCAGAAACACATCTACATCACCTTCACTAACTTGCCAATAACACACACTTCAGTATCCCATCCTCCTCACCTCCACTAACCTCCCAATAACACAACCTCCAGAAACACATCCTCATCACCTCCACTAAACTCCCAATAACAAAACCTCCAGATACACATCCTCATCACCTCCACTAACTTCACAATAACAGAAACCTCAGCATCCCATCCTCATCACCTCCACTAACCTCCCAATAACACAACCTCCAGAAACACATCCTCATCACCTCCAGTAAATTCCCAATAACACAACCTCCAGAAACACATCCTCATCACCAAAACTATCTACCCAATAACACAACCTCCATAAACACCTCCTGATCACCTCCAGTAACTTCCCAATTACACACCCTCCAGGAACACATTCACATCATGTCCACTAACTCCCCAATAACACAACATCCGGAAACATAACTTCGTCACACCACTAACTTCATTATAACAAAGCCTCCAAAAACACATTCACACCACCTATACTAAGCTCACAATAACACAACCTCCAGAAACACAACCACATCACCTCCACTAACTCGCCAACAACACAACCTGCAGAAAACTATCCACATCACCTCCATCAAACATTCAATAACACAACCTCCAGAAACACATTCAAAGCACCTCCACTAACTTCCCAATAAGATAAACACGACGAACCGATCCACATCACCTCCACTAACTTCCCAATAACACCACCTCCAGAATCACATCCTAATCATCTCCAGTAACTTCCCAGTAACACTACCTCCAGAAACACATCCACATCACCTCCACTAACTTCCTAATAACACTACCTCCAGAATCACATCCTAATCACCTCCAGTAACTTCCCAATAACACAACCTCCAGAAACACATCCTCATCTCCTCCACTAACTTCCCAATAATACAACCTCCAGAAATACATCCTCAACACCCACAAAATCTTCCCAATATCACAACCTTCAGAATCACATCCGAATCACCTCAACTAAATTCCCAATAACACAACCACCACAAACATATTCACATCACCTCCACCTACTCCCCAATAACTCGACCTTCAGAAACCCATCCACAGCACCTCCACTAACTTCCCAATAGCACAGCCTCCACAAAGACATTCAGGACACATCCACTAACTTCCCCATAACAGAATCTCCACAAACATATTCACATCACCTCCACTAACATCCAAATAACACAACCTCAAGAAACCCATCCACTCCACATCACCGCCACTAACTTCCCAGTAACACAACCTCCAGAAACCCATCCACAGCACCTCCACTAACTTCCCAATAACACAGCATCCACAAACACATTCAGGACACATCCACTAACTTCCCCATAACAGAATCTCCACAAACATATTCACATCACCTCCACTAACTTCCAAATAACACAACCTCCAGAAACCCATCCACATCACCTCCACTAACTTCCCAATAACACAACCTCCAGAAACACATCCTCATCACCACCACTAGCTCCCCAATAACACAACCTGCAGCAAACTATCCACATCACCTCACCAAACATTCAATAACACACCCTCCAGAAACATATTCACATCACCTCCACAAACTTCTAAATAACACAACCTCAAGAAACCCATGCACTTCACCTCCACTAACTTCCCAATAACACAACCTCCAGAAATACAATCTCATCAGCTCCAGTAACGCATCAATAGCACAAAGTCCAGAAACCCATCCACAGCACCTCCACTCACTTCCCAATAACACATCCTCCACAAAGACATTCAGGACACATCCACTAACTTCCCCATAACAGAATCTCCACAAACATATTCACATCACCTCCAATAACATCCAAATAACACAAACTCAAGAAACCCATCCACATCACCGCCACTAACTTCCCAATAACACAACCTCCAGAAACCCATCCACATCACCTGCACTCACCTCCCAAAAACACAACCTCCAGAAACACATCCTCATCACCTTCACTCACTTCCAAAAGCAGAAACTTCAGCATCCCATCCTCATCACCTCCACTAACACCCCAATAACACAACCTCCAGAAATCCATCCACATCACCTCCACTAAACACCCAAAAACGCAACCTCCAGAAACACATTCACACCACCTATACTAAGCTCCCAATAACACAACCTCCAGAAACACAACCACATCACCTGCACTAACTCCCCAAAAACACAACCTGCAGAAAACTATCCACATGACCTCCAACACACATTCAATAACACAACCTCCAGAAACACATCCACAGCACCTCCACTATCTTCCCAATAACACAGCCTCCACAAACACATTCGGGACACATCCACTAACTTCCCACCTAACAGAATCTTCACAAACAGATTTACATCACCTCCACTAATCTCCCGATAACACAACCTCAAGAAACCCATCCACATTACCACCACTAACTTCCCAATAACGCTACCTCCAGGAACACATTCACTTAACTTCCACTAACCACCCAAAACCAGACACTCCAGAAACACATTCAAATCATCTCCACTAACTTCCCAACAATACAACCTCCGGAATCACATCCTCATTATCTCCGCGAACTTCCCAATAACACAAACTCCAGTAACATATCCACATCACCTCCACTAACTTCCCAATAACACAACATTCAGAAACACATCCACATCACCTCCACTCACTTCCCAATAACAAAACCTCCAGGTACACATCCTCATTACCTCGACTATCTTCTCAATAACACAAAGTTCAGCATCCCATCCTCATCATCTTAACTAACTCCCCAATGACACAACCTCCAGAAACACACCCACATCACCACCACTAACCTCCCAATAACACAACCTCCAGAAACACATCCACATCACCTCCAATAATTTCCCAATCACACAACCTCCAGAAACACATCTACATCACCTTCACTAACTTGCCAATAACACAAACTTCAGTATCCCATCCTCATCACCTCCACTAAACTCCCAATAACAAAACCTCCAGATACACATCCTCATCACCTCCACTAACTTCACAATAACAGAAACCTCAGCATCCCATCCTCATCACCTCCACTAACCTCCCTATAACACAACCTCCAGAAACACATCCTCATCACCTCCAGTAAATTCCCAATAACACAACCTCCAGAAACACATCCTCATCACCAAAACTATCTACCCAATAACACAACCTCCAGAAACACCTCCCGATCACCTCCACTAACTTCCCAATTACACACCCTCCAGGAACACATTCACATCATGTCCACTAACTCCCCAATAACACAACATCCGGAAACATAACTTCGTCACACCACTAACTTCATTATAACAAAGCCTCCAAAAACACATTCACACCACCTATAAAAAGCTCCCAATAACACAACCTCCAGAAACACAACCACATCACCTCCACTAACTCGCCAATAACACAACCTGCAGAAAACTATCCACATCACCTCCATCAAACATTCAATAACACAACCTCCAGAAACACATTCAAAGCACCTCCACTCACTTCCCAATAAGATAAACACGAAGAACCGATCCACATCACCTCCACTAACTTCCCAATAACACCACCTCCAGAATCACATCCTAATCATCTCCAGTAACTTCCCAGTAACACTCCCTCCAGAAACACATCCACATCACCTCCACTAACTTCCTAATAACACTACCTCCAGAATCACATCCTAATCACCTCCAGTAACTTCCCAATAACACAACCTCCAGAAACACATCCTCATCTCCTCCACTAACTTCCCAATAATACAACCTCCAGAAATACATCCTCAACACCCACAAAATCTTCCCAATATCACAACCTTCAGAATCACATCCGAATCACCTCAACTAAATTCCCAATAACACAACCACCACAAACATATTCACATCACCTCCACCTACTCCCCAATAACTCGACCTTCAGAAAATCATCCACAGCACCTCCACTAACTTCCCCATAACAGAATCTCCACAAACATATTCACATCACCTCCACTAACATCCAAATAACACAACCTCAAGAAACCCATCCACATCACCGCCACTAACTTCCCAATAACACAACCTCCAGAAACCCATCCACAGCACCTCCACTAACTTCCCAATAACACAGCTTCCACAAACACATTCAGGACACATCCACTAACTTCCCCATAACAGAATCTCCACAAACATATTCACATCACCTCCACTAACTTCCAAATAACACAACCTCCAGAAACCCATCCACATCACCTCCACTAACTTCCCAATAACACAACCTCCAGAAACACATCCTCATCACCACCACTAGCTCCCCAATAACACAACCTGCAGCAAACTATCCACATCACCTCACCAAACATTCAATAACACACCCTCCAGAAACATATTCACATCACCTCCACAAACTTCTAAATAACACAACCTCAAGAAACCCATGCACATCACCTCCACTAACTTCCCAATAACACAACCTCCAGAAATACAATCTCATCAGCTCCAGTAACGCATCAATAGCACAAAGTCCAGAAACCCATCCACAGCACCTCCACTCACTTCCCAATAACACATCCCCAACAAAGACATTCAGGACACATCCACTAACTTCCCCATAACAGAATCTCCACAAACATATTCACATCACCTCCAATAACATCCAAATAACACAAACTCAAGAAACCCATCCACATCACCGCCGCTAACTTCCCAATAACACAACCTCCAGAAACCCATCCACATCACCTGCACTCACCTCCGAAAAACACAACCTCCAGAAACACATCCTCATCACCTTCACTAACTTCCAAAAGCAGAAACTTCAGCATCCCATCCTCATCACCTCCACTAACACCCCAATAACACAACCTCCAGAAACCCATTCACATCACCTCCACTAAACACCCCAAAACGCAACCTCCAGAAACACATTCACACCACCTATACTAAGCTCCCAATAACACAACCTCCAGAAACACAACCACATCACCTGCACTAACTCCCCAATAACACAACCTGCAGAAAACTATCCACATCACCATTCTATCACATCAAACATTCAATAACACAACCTCCAGAAACACATTCAAAGCACCTCCACTAACTTCCCAATAAGACAAACACGACGAACCCATCCACATCACCTCCACTAACTTTCTAATAACACTACCTCCAGAATCACATCCTAATCACCTCCATTAACTTCCCAATAACACAACCTCCAGAAACACATCCTCATCTCCTCCACTAACTTCCCAATAATACAACCTCCAGAAATACACCCTCAACACACCCAAAATCTTCCCAATATCACAACCTTCAGAATCGCATCCTAATCACCTCCACTAACTTCCCAATAACACAACCACCACAAACATATTCACATCACCTCCACCTACTCCCCAATAACACAACCTCCAGAAACCCATCCACAGCACCTCCACTAACTTCCTAATAACACAGCTTCCACAAACACATTCAGGACACATCCACTAACTTCCCCATAACAGAATCTCCACAAACATATTCACATCACCTCCACTAACTTCCAAATAACACAACCTCCAGAAACGCATCCACATCATCTCCACTAACTTCCCAATAATACAACCTCCAGAAACCCATCCACATCACCTCCACTAACTTCCCAATAACACAACCTCTAGAAACACATTATCCTCACCAACACTAATTCCACAATAACACAACCTCCAGAAACACATCCTCATCACCATCACTAGCTCCCCAATAATACAACCTGCAGAAAACTATCCACATCACTTCACCAAACATTCAATAACACACCCTCCAGAAACATATTTACATCACCTCCACAAACTTCTAAATAACACAACCTCCAGAAACCCATGCACATCACCTCCACTAACTTCCCAATAACACAACCTCCAGAAATACAATCTCATCAGCTCCAGTAACGCATCAATAGCACAACCTCCAGAAACCCATCCACAGCACCTCCACTAACTTCCCAATAACACAGCCTCCACAAAGACATTCAGGACACATCCACTAACTTCCCCATAACAGGATCTCCACAAACATATTCACATCACCTCCACTAACATCCAAATAACACCTCAAGAAACCCATCCACATCACCTCCACTAACTTCCCAATAACACAACCTCCAGTAACCCATCCACATCACCTCCACTAACCTCCCAAAAACACAACCTCCAGAAACACATCCTCATCACCTTCACTAACCTCCCAATAACAAAACCTCCAGATACGCATCCTCATCACCTCCACTAACTTCCAAACGCAGAGACTTCAGCATCCCATCCTCATCACCTCCACTAACACCCCAATAACACAACCTCCAGAAACCCATCCACATCACCTCCACTAAACACCCAAAAACGCAACCTCCAGAAACACATCCTCATCACCTTCACTGACCTCCCAATAACAAAACCTCCAGATACGCATCCTCATCACCTCCACTAACTTCCAAAAGTAGAAACTTCAGCATCCCATCCTCATCACCTCCACTAACTCCCCAATTACACAACATCCAGAAACAATTCTTCGTCACCACCACTAACTTCCATATAACACAGCCTCCAAAAATATTCACACCACCTCTACTAATCTCTCTAATAGCACAACCTCCAGAAACACATCCTCATCACCAACACTAATTCCACAATAACACAACCTCCAGAAAGACATCCTCATCACCATCACTAACTCCCCAATAAGACAAATTGAAGAAAACTATCCACAACACCTCCACCAAACATTCAATAACACAACCTCCAGACAGACATCCACATCACCTCCCCTAACTTCCAAATAACACTGCCTCCAGAAACATAGCCACATCACCTCCAGTAACTTCCCAATAACACAACATCCAGAAATACAATCTCATCACCTCCAGTAACTCATCAATAGCACAGCCTTCAGAAAAACTTCCACAGCACCTCCACTAACTTCCCAAAAACACAACCTCCAGAAGCACATCCTCATCACCTTCACTAACCTCCCAATAACAAAACCTCCAGATACGCATCCTCATCACTTCCACTAACTTCCAAAAGCAGAAACATCAGCATCCCATCCTCATCACCTCCACTAACACCCCAATAACACAACCTCCAGAAACCCATCCACTTCATCTCAACTAAACACCCAGAAACGCAACCTGCAGAAACACATTCACATCATCTCCACTAACTCCCCAATTACACAACGTCCAGGAACATATCTTCGTCACCCCCACTAACTTCCATGTAACACAGCCTCCAAAAACATTCACACCACCTCTACTAATCTCTCAACAACACAACCTCCAGAAACACATCCTCATCACCAACACTAATTCCACAATAACACAACGTCCAGGAACACATCCTCATCACCAACACTAATTCCACAATAACACAACCTCCAGAAAGACATCCTCATCACCACCACTAACTCCCCAATAACACAACCTGCAGAAAACTATCCACATCACCTCCACCAAACATTCAATAACACAACCTCCAGAAACACATCCACATCACCTCCACTAACTTCCCAATAACATTGCTTACATAAACACATCCTCCTCACCTCCAGTAACTTCCCAATCACACTACCTCCAGAAACACATCCTCATCTCCTCCACTAGCTACCCAATAACACAACCACCAGAAACACATTCACATCACCACTATGAACTCCCTAAGAACACAACTTCCATAAATACATGGTCATCAGCCCCACTATCTTCTCTATATCACTACCTCCACAAACATATTCACATCACCTCCACTAACTTCCCAATAACACAACCTCCAGAAATACAATCTCATCACCTCCAGTAACTCATCAATAGCAAAACCTTCAGAAACACTTCCACAGCACTTCCACTAACCTCCCAATAACACAGCTTCCACAAACACATTCAGGACACATCCACTAACTTCCCCATAACAGAATCTCCACAAACATATTCACATCACCTCCACTAACTTCCCAATAACACAATCCCCACAAACATATTCACATCACCTCCACTAACTTCGCAATGACACAACCTCAAGAAAAGCATCCTCATCGACTCCACTAATCACCCAAAAACACATCTGCAGAAACACATCCACATCACCTCCGCTAACTTCCCAATAACACAACCTCAAGGAACATATCCTCATCACCTTCACTAACTCCCCAAAACACAACATCCAGAATCACATCCAAAACACCTCCACTAATTTCCCAACACCAAAACATCCAGAAACCCATCCAGATCAGCGGAATTACACAACCTCCACAAACACATTCACATCACCTCGACTAACCTCCCAAGAATACATCCTCCAGAAACACAGCCTCATAAACTCCACTAACTTCCCAGTTACACAACCTCCTGAAACACATCCTCATCACCTCCACTAACTTCCCAATAACACATCCACATCACCTCCACGAACTCCCCAATAACATCAACTCCAGAAACCCATTCCCATCACCCCCTTAAACTTCCCAATAACACAACCTCCAGAAACACATCCACATCACCTCCCCTAACTTCCCAATAACAGAACCTCCAGAAACCCACCCTCATCACCTCCACTAACTTCCCAATAACACAACCTCCAGAAACACATCCACATCACCTCCCCTAACTTCCCAATAACAGAACCTCCAGAAACCCACCCTCATCACCTCCACTAACTTCCCAATAACACATCCTCCAGAAACCCATCCACATCACAATGATCTTTAAGAACATAAGAACTAGGAGCAGGGGTAGGCCATCTGGGCCCTAGAGCCTGCTCCGCCATTCAATGAAATCATGGCTGATCATTTGTGGACTCAGCTCTACTTTCCGGCCCGAACACCATAACCCTTCATCCTTTTATTCTTCAAAATACTATCTATCTTTATCTTAAAAACATTTAATGAAGGAGCATCAACTGCTACACTGGGCAAGGAATTCCATAGATTCACAACCATTTGGGTGAAGAGGTTGCTTCTAAACTCAGTCCTAAATCTACTTCCCCTTATTTCACCCTCCAGTGGAAGCAACCTGGCCGCATCTATCCAATCTATTACTTTCATAATTTTATATGTTTCTGTAAGATCCCCCCTCATCCTTCTAAATTCCAACGAGTACAGTCCCAGTCTATTCAACCTCTCCTCGTAACCCAGCCCTTTCAGCTCTGGGATTAACCTAGTGAATCTCCTCTGCACCCCCTCCAGCGCCAGTACGTCCTTTCTCGGGTATGGAGGCGAAAACTGAACACAATACTCCAGGTGTGGCCTCACTAACACCTTATACAATTGCAGCAGAACCTCCCTAGTCTTAAACTCCATCCCACGAGCAATGAAGGAGAAAACTCCATTTGCCTTCTTAATCACCTTTTGCACCTTTAAACCAACTTTTTGCGACTCATGCACTAGCACACCCAGGTCTCTCTGCACAGCAGCATGTTTTAATATTTTATCATTTAAATAATAATCCCTTTTGCTGTTATTCCTACCAAAATGTATGACCTCACATTTGTCAACATTGTATTCCATCTGCCAGAGTAAAGGCCTTTCACTTAACTTATCCAAATCCCTCTGCAGACTTCCAGTATCCTCGGCACTTTTTGCTTTACAACTTATCTTAGTGTCGTCTGCAAACTTGGACACATTGCCCTTGGTCCCCAACTCCAAATCATCTATGTAAACTGTGAACAGTTGTGGGCCCAACACTGATCCCTGAGAGACCACTAGCTACTGATTGCCAACCAGCGAAACACCCATTAATACCCACTCTTTGCTTTCTATTAGTCAACCAATCCTCTATCCATGCTACTACTTTCCCCTTAATGCCATGCATCTTTATCTTATGCAGCAACCTTTTGTGTGGCACGAAGTTCAAAGGCTTTCTGGAAATCCAGATATACCACATCCATTGGCTCCCCGTTATCTACCGCAGTGGTAATGCACTCAAAAAAATCCACTAATTTAGTTAGGCACGACCTGCCCTTTATGAACCCATGCTGCGTCTGCCCAATGGGCCAATTTCCATCTAGGTGCCTCGCTATTTCTTCCTTGATGATAGATTCCAGCATCTTCCCTACTACCGAAGTTAAGCTCACTGGCCTATAATTACCCGCTTTCTGCCTACCTCCTCTTTTAAACAGTGGTGTCACGTTTGCGAATTTCGAATCCGCCGGGACCACCCCAGAGTCTAGTGAATTTTGGTAAATTATCACGAGTGCGTTTGCAATTTCCCGAACCATCTCTTTTAGCACACTGGGATGCACTCCATCAGGTCCAGGAGACTTGTCTACCTTTAGCCCCATTAGCTTGCCCATCACTACCTTCTTACTGGTAACAATCATCTCAAGGTCCTCACATGTCATAGCCTCATTTCAATCAGTCACTGGCATGTTATTTGTGTCTTCCACTGCGAAGAACGACCCAAAAAACCTGTTCAGTTCCTCAGCCATTTCTTTATCTCCCTTCTCATCCTCTAAAGAGTCAATATTTACCTTACTACTCTATTTTGTTTTATATATTTGTAGAAACGTTTCCTATCTGTTTTTATATTCTGAGCAAGGTTACTCTCATAATCTATCTCACTCTTCTTTATCGCTTTTTAATAGATTTCTGATGCTACCTCAAGATTTCCCAGTCCTCGAGTCTCCCACTGATCTTTGCTACTTTGTATGCTTTTTCCTTCAATTTGATACACTCCCTTATTTCCTTAGATACCCACGGTCGATTTCCCCACTTTCTAACGTCCTTCGTTTTTGTTGGTATAAACCTTTGCTGAGCACTGTGAAAAATCGCTTGGAAAGTTCACCACTGTTCCTCAACTGTTTCACCACAACATCTTTGCTCCCAGTTTACCTCAGCGAGCTCTTCTCTCATCCCATTGCTATCTCCTGTGTTCAAGCACAAAGCACTAGTGTTTGATTTTACCTTCTCACCCTCCATCTGTATTTTAAATTCCACCATATTGTGATCGCTCCGTCCGAGAGGATCCCTAATTATGAGATCATTAATCAATCCGGTCTCATTACACAGGACCAGTTGTAGGACCGCTTGACCCCCCGTAGGTTCCATTAAATGCTGTTCTAGGAAACTATCGCGGATACATTCTATAAACTCCACCTCAAGGCTGCCTTGACCGACCTGGTTAAACCAATCGAAATGTAGATTAACCCATATCTTCATGTAACAACCTGGCGCGTCGCTTACCATTTATGTTTTCAGTTCCCGTTTTATTCCTTTTAGTATTCCTGGTCCTATTCACTGAGCTCCCCTCAGTCACTGTACCTTGTACTGTCGCCCTTTTTAATTTTTGACTATGGCTCCTCTGCCTTACAATTTCCCCCTCACTGCCTTTTTCTTCTGACCCTATTTTACTAACTTCCGACTTCCTGCATCGGTTCCCATCACCCTGCCACATTAGTTCCAACCCCTCCCCCCCCCCCCCCCCCCAAACAGCTCTTCTGGACGCAATAATACAACCTCCAGAAACACATGCATAATTACCTCCACTAACGCCCCAATAATATAACTTCCAGATACACATCCACATCACCTCCACTAACTTCACAATAACACAATCTCCAGAAATACACCCTCATCACCTCCACTAACTACCCAATAACACAACCTCCAGAAACACATCCACATCACCTCCACTAACTTCCCAATAACACAACCTCCAGAAACCCATCCACAGCAGCTCCACTAATTTCCCAATAACACAACCTCCAGAAATCAATCATCATCACCTCCATTAACTTCCCAACAACACAATCTACATAAAGACATCCTCATCACCTCCAATAACTTCCCAATAACAGAACCTACAGAAACACATCCAGAGAACAGCCACTGTTTCCAGTAGGGATTGGTTTGCACAGGGCTACATCGCTGGCTTTGAAAGCAGACCAAGCAGGCCAGCAGCACGGCTCAATTCCGTCCCAGCCTCCCCGAACAGTCGCCGTAATGGGGCGACTAGAGGCTGTCACAGTAACTTCATTTCAAGCCTACTTGTGACAGTAAGCGATTTTCAATTTTCCTTTTCATTTCAATAACACAACCTCCAGAAACACATCCACAGCACCTCCACTATCTACCCAATAACAAAACCTCCAAAAACACATCCATAGCACCCCCACCAACTTCCCAATAACACAGCCTTGGTAAACACATCCTCATCACCTGCACTAAACTTCTAACAATACAATCTCAAGAAACCCAACCACAGCAACTCCACTAAATTCCCAATAACACAACCTCCAGAAACCCATCCTCATCACCACCCCTAACCTCCCAATAGCACAACCTCCAGAAACCCATCCACATCACCTCCCCTAACTTCCCAATAACACAACCTCCAGAAACACATCCAGAGCAACTCCACTAACTCCCTAAAAACACAACCTCCATAAAAACATCCTCATCACCTCCACTAACTTCCCAATCACACACCCTGCAGAAACCCATCCACATCACCTCCAATAACTCCCCAATAACACAACCTCCAGAAAACCCATCCTCATGACCTCCAGTAACTTCGCAATAACACAACCTCCAGAGACACATCGTCATCACCAACACTTACTTCCCAATTAGAAAACATCGACAAACCCAACCACAACATCCCCAATAACTTCCAATTAACACAACCTCCAGAAACGCATCCACATCACCTCCACTAACTTCCCAATAACACAACCACCAGAAACCCATTCACATCACCTCTGTGTTTTGCTCTGAGTGCTGAATTTGGTGCATTTGAGTGCTGTAGTTAGAGTTTGGTGACCGAGGGAGTTAGGTGAGGAGGGAGTAAGGTGCTCCTTTCATTTTGTTTCCCATATTTCCGCAAAGAGTGAGAAGAGAGCCAGGAATTTACAG
Organism: Scyliorhinus torazame; assembly: GCF_047496885.1. NCBI lineage: Eukaryota > Metazoa > Chordata > Chondrichthyes > Carcharhiniformes > Scyliorhinidae > Scyliorhinus > Scyliorhinus torazame. The sequence goes on from NW_027308867.1 coordinate 50,620, forward strand.
AAAGTGTAGGTGACTGGGAGCAGAGTCGGAGGGCGGAGATCTAGTTAGCCCACAGGGCAGCTATATTCTGTCAGGTAAGAGGGGATGGAGGCTAGGCCAGTTGCATGCTCCTCCTGTAGGATGTGGATGGTGAGGGATACCACCGGTGTCCCCACTGACTATACCTGCAGGAAGTGCACCCAACTTCAGCTCCTCAAATACCGTGTTAGGGAACTGGAGCTGAAGCTGGATGAACTTCGGATCATCCGGGAGGCAGAGGGGGTGATTGAGAAGAGTTACAGGGAGGTAACTACACGCAAGGTACAGGACAAGAATAGCTGGGTTACAGTCAGGGGCAAAAAAACAAACAGGCAGACAGTGCAGTGATCCCTCGTGGCCGTTCCCCTTCAAAACAAGTATACCGTTTTGGATGCTGTTGGGGGGGATGACCTACCGGGGGAAGGCCCTAGCGGCCAGGTCTCAGGCACTGAGTCTGGCTCTGGCGCTCAGAAGGGAAGGGGGGAGAATAGTAAAGCAATAGTTGTAGGAGATTCAATGGTTAGGGGAATAGATAGAAGATGATTATGTGGTCGCGAGCGAGACTCCCGGAAGGTATGTTGCCTCCCGGGTGCCAGGGCCAGGGGTGTCTTCAGGATCCTTAAGGGGGAGGGGGAGCAGCCAGAAGTCGTGGTGCACATTGGTACCAACGACATAGGTAGGAAAAGGGGTGTGGAGGTAATAAACAAGTTTAGGCAGTTAGGCTGGAAGTTAAAAGCCAGGACACACAGAGTTGTCATCTCTGGTTTGTTGCCGGTGCCACGTGATAGCAAGGCTAGGAATAGGGAGAGAGTGCAGCTGAACACGTGGTTGCAGGAATGGTGTAGGAGGGAGGGCTTCAGGTATTTGGATAATTGGAGCGCATTCTGGGGAAGATGGGACCTGTACAAGCAGGACGGGTTGCATCTGAACCAGAGGGGCACCAATATCCTGGGAGGGAGGTTTGCTAGTACTCTTCGGGAGGGTTTAAACTAATTTGGCAGGGGAATGGGAACCGGATTTGTAGTACTCTTCGGGAGGGTTTAAACTAATTTGGCAGGGGAATGGGAACCGGATTTGTAGTCCAGCAACTAAGGTAGCCGATATTCAGGACGCCAAAGCATGTAGTGATGCAGTGGGGAAGGGAACACTGACAAAGGAGAGTACTTGCAGGCACGGAGATGGGTTGAGCTGTGTATACTTCAACGCAAGAAGCCTCAGGAATAAGGTGGGTGAACTTAAGGCATGGATCGGTACTTGGGACTGCGATGTGGTGGCCATCACGGAAACTTGGACAGAAGAGGGGCAGAAATGGTTGTTGGAGGTCCCTGGTTATAGATGTTTCAATACGATTAGGGAGGGGGGTAAAAGAGGTGGGGGGTGGCATTTTTAATTAGAGATAGAATAACAGCTGCAGAAAGGCAGTTCGAGGAGTATCACCCTACTGAGGTAGTATGGGTTGAAGTCAGAAATTGGAAAGGAGCAGTCACCTTGTTAGGAGTTTTCTGTAGGCCCCCCCAATAGTAACAGAGATGTGGAGGAACAGATTGGGAAACAGATTTTGGAAAGGTGCAGAAGTCACAGGGTAGTAGTCATGGGCGACTTTAACTTCCCAAATATTGATTGAAAACTCTTTAGATCAAATAGTTTGGATGGGGTGGTGTCTGTGCAGTGTGTCCAGGAAGCTTTTCTAACACAGTATGTAGATTGTCCGACCAGAGGAGGGGCAATATTGGATTTAGTACTGGGTAATGAACCAGGGCAAGTGATAGTTTTGTTAGTGGGGGAGCATTTTGGAGATAGTGACCACAATTCTGTGACTTTCACATTAGTAATGGAGAGGGATAGATGCGTGCAACAGGGCAAGGTTTACAATTGGGGGAAGGGTAAATACGATGTTGTCAGACAAGAATTGAACTGCATCAGTTGGGAACATAGGCTGTCAGGGAAAGGCACAAGTGAAATGTGGAACTTGTTCAAGGAACAGGGACTACGTATCCTTGATATGTATGTCCCTGTCAGGCAGGGAAGAGATGGTCGAGTGAGGGAATATGAGAGGTTGAATGTCTTGTTAAGAGGAAAAAGGAGACTTATGTAAGGCTGAGGAAACAAGGTTCAGGCAGGGCATTGGAGGGATAGAAGATAGCCAGGAGGGAACTGAAGAAAGGGATTAGGAGAGCTAAGAGAGGACATGAACAATCTTTGCGGGTAGGATCAAGGAAAACCCCAAGGCCTTTTACACATATGTGAGATATATGAGAATGACTAGAGCGAGGGTAGGTCCGACCAAGGACAGTAGCGGGAGATTGTGCATTGAGTCTGAAGAGATAGGAGAGGTCTTGAACGAGTACTTTTCTTCAGTATTTACAAAGGAGAGGGGCGATATTGTTGGAGAGGACAGTGTGAAACAGATTGGTAAGCTCGAGGAAATACTTGTAAAAAGGAAGATGTGTTGGGCATTTTGAAAAACTTGAGGAAAGACAAGTCCCTCGGGCCTGACGGGGTATATCCAAAGATTCTATGGGAAGCAAGAGATTAAATTGCAGAGCCGTTGGCAATGATCTTTTCGTCCTCACTGTCAACAGGGGTGGTACCAGGGGATTGGAGAGTGGCGAATGTCGTGCCCCTGTTCAAAAAAGGGACGAGGGATAACCCTGGAAATTATAGGCCAGTTAGTCTTACTTCGGTTGTAGGCAAAGTAATGGAAAGGGTACTGAAGGATAGGATTTCTGAGCATCTGGAAAGACACTGCTTGATTAGGAATAGTCAGCACGGATTTGTGAGGGGTAGGTCTTGCCTCACGAGTCTTATTGAATTCTTTGAGGAGGTCACCAAGCATGTGGATGAAGGTAAAGCAGTGGATGTAGTGTACATGGATTTTAGTAAGGCATTTGATAAGGTTCCCCATGGTAGGCTTCTGCAGAAAGTAACGAGGCATGGGATAGTGGGACATTTGGCCAGTTGGATAACGAACTGGCTAAGAGTGGTGGTGGATGGCAAATATTCAGCCTGGATACCAGTTACGAGTGGAATACTGTAGGGATCAGTTCTGGGTCCTCTGCCGTTTGTGATTTTCATCAATGACTTGGATGAGGGAGTTGAAGGGTGGGTCAGTAAATTTGCTGACGATACGAAGATTGGTGGAGTTGTGGATAGTAAGGAGGGTTGTTGTCGGCTGCAAAGAGACATAGATAGGATGAGGGGCGACTTGATAGAGGTTTATAAGATGTTCAGGGGAATAGATAGAGTAGACAGTCAGATACTTTTTCCCCGGGTGGAACAAACCATTACACGGGGACATAAATTTAAGGTGAATGGTGGAAGATATAGGAGGGATATCAGAGGTAGGTTCTTTTCCCAGAGAGTAGTGGGGGCATGGAATGCACTCCCTGTGGAAGTAGTTGAGTCGGAAACAATTAGGGACCATCTAGCAGCTATTGGATAGGTACATGGATAGCGGTAAAATTATATAGTGTATATTTATTTGTTCTTAAGGGCAGCACGGTAGCATTGTGGATAGCACAATTGCTTCACAGCTCCAGGGTCCCAGGTTCGATTCCGGCTTGGGTCACTGTCTGTGCGGATTCTGCACGTTCTCCCCGTGTCTGCGTGGGTTTCCTCCGGGTGCTCCGGTTTCCTCCCATAGTTCAATGATGTGCAGGTTAGGTGGATTGGCCATGCTAAATTGCCCTCAGTGTCCAAAACTGCCCTTGGTGTTGGGTGGAGGTGTTGTGTTTCGGTAGGGTGCTCTTTGCAAGAGCCGGTGCAGACTCAAAGGTGCGGACTTCTGCACTGTAAATTCAATGATAATCCAGGACAAAGGTTCGGCACAACATCGTGGGCCGAAAGGCCTGTTCTCTGCTGTATTTTTCTATGTTCTATGTTCTACCTCCACTAACCCCTCAATAACACACCCTCCCGAAACACATCCACATCACCTCCACTAACCTCGCAATAACACAATCTCCAGAAACCCTACCACAGTAACCCCACTAGCTTCCCGATAGCACAACCTCCAGCATTTCACTCAAAGCACCGCCACTAACTTCCCAGTAACAAAATCTCCAGAAGCCCATCCACAGCGCCTCCACTGTGAATAACACAACCTCCAGAAACTCATCCTTATGACTTCCACTAACTTCCCAATAACACAACCTCGAGTAAACCATCCTCATCAACTCCAATAAAATCCCAATAACACAATCTCAAGAAACCCAACCACAACATCCCCAATAACTTCCAAATAACACAACCTCCAGAAAAACACCCACAGCAACTACACTAAACTCCCAATAACTCAACCTCCAGAAAACCATCCTCATAACCTCCACTAAATTCCCAATAACACAACCTGCTAAAACACATCCTTATCACCTCCAGGATCTCCCCAATAACACAATCTCCCGAAACATATCCACAGCCCCTGCACTAACTTCCCAATAACACAACCTCCAAAAACACATCCACATTACTTCCACTAACTTCCCAATAACACAACCTCCAGAAACCCATCCACATCACCTCCACTAACTCCCCAATAACACAACCTCCAGAGATCTATCCACAGCACCTCCACCGTCTTTCCAATAATATAACTGGACATGGAATGAAAATGTACTGTTTTCCCATTCGTTGTAAATGGGATAAATGTTTTGCTTGAGACTGTGGAGAATTACAATCACAGAATGAAAACATTGCTATTGAGAGCTGCAAGATTGGGAACCAATGTAGCTCAGTGAGCAGAGGGGTGGTACGTGACTGGTGTTGAGTGTGTGTTAGGATATGGACAGCAGAGATGGGGGTGAACTGTGCTTCATGAAGATTTGTAACAGCAATTGGTTGACTAGAATTTAATCATTTAATTGCAATAGTCCAATCTGGATTTGACACAGACACAGATGATGGATTATTCTGCAGCTGTGATGAGGCGATGGAAAGAGGGCAGGATTGAGAATAGAAAGAACATCTGGATATAAATAATTTCAGTGTCAAAGGGAGCGCAGAGATTGTGACCGCAGTCTCCGATTTCAGCCAGAGAGCGGTGTGTGGATACTGGATAGGGAGTGAGATTAGTGACTGGAACTGAAGAACATGCATTCAATCTTTCCAAGATGGAAATGATCAGAGCAATAATACATTTAAAGTAGATTATACAATGAACAACTGGATAGTGAGACTTACCAGGGACACCGACAACAGCCAGGAGGGGATAATAACCCGCCTGAATTATATAGAGTACATCTTGCATCCAATCTGGTGAAAGGAAAGGGTCTCGAGCAATCCAATAAAGACCCCAGGATAAACGCCTGTCCATTGCTGTAACGTCCCAGTGGTTACTACCCAGATTCTGATCCATTGCTGTAACGTTCCTGTGGGTAGTTTCCAGAATCTGATCCATTGCTGTAACGTTGCTGTGGGTAGTTCCCAGAATCTGATCCATTGCTGTAACGTTCCTGTGGGTAGTTCCCAGATTCTGCTCCTTTACTGTAACGTCCCTGTGGGTAGTTCAAAGATTCTGCTCCCTCCTCTCGGTTTTTTTTTTGCCGCAGATCTCTGGCAGTGTTGGAGTTGATGCTCCCGCTGACTTTTTGGGCTAACACAGTGAAAGGAATCGCTTATTAATAGCAGATACAAACCCTCCAGCGACACGCCTAGATCCATAGAGACGAACATTAATCACAGTCACTAAACAAACAGGCTCAGTTAACCCCTTTCAATCCAATAATTTTTATATCACAATGAAATAGAAGATTAACCGGGTCTGGATTGGCTGTGTGACAGTGACTGAGGGATGGAGTGTGGAAATAATGGAGACACTGACCCTGATACTCAATCCTCATTGATATCTCAGTGGTTCCAGGAGACTAGAGCATGTCCAATGTCCCATCCTGTTTATAAAAGGAGAGAGAGGGATAAACCCTGGAGTGACAGAGGAGTCACTATAATTTTAGTCACCAGGACATCTCTCTCTCTCTATCTCTCTCTGTATATCTCTCTGTATCTCCCTCTGCACCTCTCTCTGTATCTCTCTCTGTATCTCTCCCTGTATCATTCTCTGTCACTCTCTCTCTGTCTCTGCATCTCTCTGACTCTGGATCTCTCTGTCTCTGTATCTCTGTCTCTGCATCTTTCTGTCTCTGTATGTCTCTGTCTCTGCATCTCTCTGTCTCTGCATCTCTCTGTCTCTGAATCTCTCTGTCTCTTCATCTCTCTGTCTCTTCATCTCTCTGTCTCATAAACTCTCTTACTCTGAATCTCTCTATCTCGTCATCTCTCTCTGTATCTCTCTGTCTCTGTATCTCTCTGTATCTGTATCTCTCTGTCTCTGTATCTCTCTGTCTCTGAGTCTCTCTGTCTCTGTATCTCTCTGTCTCTTAAGTCTCTGTCTCTGTATCTCTCTCTGTATCTGTCACTATCGCTCTCTTTCTGGCTCACGCGGTATCTCTCTCTGTATCTCCCTCTGTATCTAACTTTGTATTACGCTCTATATCTCTCGCTGTATCACTCTCTGTATCTCGAAGTATCTCTCTATTTATCTTTCTCTGTATCTCGCGGATTATCACTCTTTGTAGCTCTCTCTATATCTATCTCTCTATCTTTCTCTGTATGTCGCAGTCTATCACTCTCTGTATCTCTCTCTGTATCTCTCTCTGTATCTCTCTCTGTATGTCTCGCTGTATCTCTCGCTGTATCTCTCGCAGTATCTCTCTCTGCATCTCTCTCTCTGCATCTCTCTCTGCATCTCTCTCTGCATCTCTCTCTGTCTCTCTCGCTGCATCTCTCTTGTATCTCGCTCTGTATCTCTCACTGTATCTCTATCTCTGTATCTCTCTCTGTATCTCTCTCAGTATCTCTCTCTGTACCTCTCTATGTCTCTCTCTGTATCTCTCTCTGTATCTCTCTCTGTATCTCTCTCTGTATCGATCGCTCTCTCTCTCTCTGTATCTCTCTCTGCATCTCTCTCTGCGTCTCTCTCTGTATCTCTCTCTGTATCTTTCTCTGTATCTCTCTCTGCATCTCTCGCTGTATCTCTCTCTGCATCTCTCTCTGTATCTCTCTCATCATCTCGCTCTGTATATCTCTCTGTATCTCTCTCTTTATCTCTGTCTTTCTCTGTCTGTATCTCTCTCTGTATCTCTTTCTGCATCTCTCTCCCTGTATCTGCCTCTCTGTATCTCTCTTTGTATCTTTCTCTGTATCTCTCACTGTATCTCGCACTGCGTCTCTCTCAGTACCTCTTTGTATCTCTTTCTCTCTGTTCCTCTCTCTGTATCGCTCTCTGTATCTCTCTCTCTGCATCTCTCTCTGTATCTATCTCTGTAACTCTCTCTGTATCCCGCTCTGTATCTCTCTCTGTATCTCTCTCTGTATCTCTCTCTCTGTCTCTCTCTCTCTATCTCTCTATGTATCTCTCTCTCTCTATCTGTCTCTCGCTCTGAATCTCTTTCTCTCTGTATCTCTCTCTGTATCGCTCTATGTATCTCTGTCTGTATCTCTCTCGGTATCGCACTCTGCATCGCTCTCTGCATCTGTCTCTGTATCTCTCTCTGTATCTCTCTCTGCATCTCTCTCTGCATCTCTCTCTGCATCTCTCTCTGTATCTCTCTCTGCATCTCTCTCGGAATCTCTCTCGGTATCTCTCTCTGTATCTCTCTCTGTATCTCTCACTGTATCTCGCACTGCGGATCTCTCTGTACCTCTTTGTATATCTCTCTGTATCTCTTTCTCTCTGTACCTCTCTTTGTATCGCTCTCTGTATCTCTCTCTCTGCATCTCTCTCTGTATCTATCTCTGTAACTCTCTCTGTATCTCGCTCTGTATCTCTCTCTGTATATCTCTATGTATCTCTCTCGCTATCCCTCTCTCTCTATCTCTCTATGTATCTCTCTCTCTGTCTCACTCTGTGTATCTCGTTCTCTCTGTATCGCTCTATGTATCTCTCTCTGTATCTCTCTCGGTATCGCCCTCTGCATCTCTCTCTGCATCTGTCTCTGTATCTCTCTCTGTATCTTTCTCTGCATCTCTCTCTGCATCTATCTTTGCGTCTCTCTCTGTATCTCTCTCTCTCCCTCTGTACCTCTCTTTCTCTCTGTATCTCTCTCTGCCTCTCTCTCTTTATCTCTCTCTGTATCTCTCTCTGTATCTCTCTCTGCCTCTCTCTCTGTATCTCTCTCTGTATCTCTCTCTGTGTCTCTGTCTTTCTCTCTCTGTATCCTCTCTGTATCTCTCTCTGCATCTCTCTCCCTGTATCTGGCTCTCTATATCTCTATTTGTATCTTTCTCTGTATCTCTCACTATATCTCGCACTGCGTCTCTCTCTGTACCTCTTTGTATCTCTCTCTGTATCTCTTTATCTCTGTACGTCTCTCTGTATCGCTCTCTGTATCTCTCTCTCTCTGCATCTCTCTCTGTGTCTATCTCTGTATCTCTCTCTGTATCTGTCTCTCTATCCTTCTCTCTCTATCTCTCTATGAATCTCTCTCTCTCTCTGACTCTCTGTCTGTATCTCTTTCTCTCTGTATCTCTCTCTGTATCGCTCTATGTATCTCTCTCTGTATCTCTCTCGGTATCGCCCTCTGCATCTCTCCATTCATCTCTCTCTGCATCTCTCTCTGTATCTCTCTCTGTATCTCTCTCTGTATCTCTCTATTCATCTCTCTCTGCATCTCTCTCTGTATCTCTCTCTGTATCTCTCTCTGTATCTCTCTCTCTGAATCGCTCTCTGTATCTCTCACTGTATCTCGCACTGCGTCTCTCTCTGTACTTCTTTGTATATCTCTCTGTATCTCTTTCTCTCTGTACCTCTCTCTGTATTGCTCTCTGTATCTCTCTCTCTGCATCTCTCTCTGTATCTCTCTCTGTATCTCTCTCTGTATCTCCCTCTGCATCTCACTGCATCTCTCTCTGCGTCTCTCTCTGTATCTCTCTGTATCTCTCTCTCTCCCTCTGTATCTCTCTTTCTCTGTTTCTCTCTCTGTATCTCTCTCTGCATCTCTCTCCCTGTATCTGGCTCTCTATATCTCGCTTTGTATCTTTCTCTCTATCTCTCACTGTATCTCGCACTGCGTCTCTCTCTGTACCTCTTTGTATCTCTCTCTGTATCTCTCTCTCTCCCTCTGTATCTCTCTGTATCTCTTTCTGCATCTCTCTCTGTATCTCTCTCTGTATTTCTCTCTCTCTATCTCTCTATGTATCTCTCTCGCTCTCTCTGTCTCTCTCTCTGTATCTCTTTCTCTCTGTACCTCTCTCTTTATCGCTCTCTGTATCTCTCTCTCTGCATCTCTCTCTGTAACTCTTTCTCTCTGTATCGCTCTATGTATCTCTCTCGGTATCTCTCTCGGTATCTCTCTCTGCCTCTCTCTCTGTATCTCTCTCTGTATCTCTCTCTGTATCTCTCTCTGCCTCTCTCTCTGTATCTCTCTCTGTATCTCTCTCTGCATCTCTGTCTTTCTCTCTCTGTATCCTCTCTGTATCTCTCTCTGCATCTCTCTCCCTGTGTCTGGCTCTCTATATCTCTCTTTGTATCTTTCGCTGTATCTCTCACTGTATCTCGCACTGCGTCTCTCTCTGTACCTCTTTGTATCTCTCTCTGGATCTCTTTCTCTCTGTACGTCTCTCTGTATCGCTCTCTGTATATCTCTATCTGCATCTCTCTCTGTATCTATCTCTGTAACTCTCTCTGTATCTCGCCCTGTATCTCTCTCTGTATCTCTCTCTGTATCTCTCTATCCCTCTGTCTCTATCTCTCTATGTATCTCTCTCTCTCTCTGTCTCTCTCTGAATCTCTTTCTCTCTGTATCTCTCTCTGTATCGCTCTATGTATCTATCTCTGTATCTCTCTCGGTATCGCCCTCTTCATCTCTCTCTGCATCTGTATCTGTGTCTCTATCTGTATCTCTCTCTGCATCTCTCTCTGCATCTCTCTCTGTAACTCTCTCTGCATCTCTCTCTGTAACTCTCTCTGCATCTCTCTCTGTATAACTCTCTGTATCGTTCTCTGTATCTCTCACTGTATCTCGCACTGCGTCTCTCTCTGTACCTCTTTGTATATCTCTCGGTATCTCTTTCTCTCTGTACCTCTCTCTGTATCGCTCTCTGTATCTCTCTCTCTGCATCTCTCTCTGCATCTCTCTCTGTATCTCGCTCTGTATCTCTCTCTGTATCCCTCTCTGCATCTCTCTCTGCATCTCTCTCTGCGTCTCTCTCTGTATCTCTCTGTATCTCTCTCTCTCCCTCTGTATCTCTCTTTCTCTCTCTGTATCTCTCTTTGTATCTCTCTCTGCATCTCTCTCCCTGTATCTGGCTCTCTGTATCTCGCTTTGTATCTTTCTCTGTATCTCTCACTGTATCTCGCACTGCGTCTCTCTCTGTACCTCTTTGTATCTCTCTTTGTATCTCGCTCTCTCCCTCTGTATCTCTCTTTCTCTCTGTATCTCTTTCTGCATCGCTTTCTGTATCTCTCTCTGTATCTCTCTCTGTATCTCTCTCTGCATATCTCTCTGTATCTCTCTCTCTATCCCTCTCTCTCTATCCCTCTATGTATCTCTCTCTCTCTGTCTCTCTATCTGTATCTCTTTCTCTCCGTATCTCTCTATGTATCGCTCTATGTATCTCTGTCTGTATCTCTCTCGGTATCGCACTCTGCATCGCTCTCTGCATCTGTCTCTGTATCTCTCTCTGTATCTCTCTCTGCATCTCTCTCTGCATCTCTCTCTGTATCTCTCTCTCTATCTCTCTCTGTATCTCTCTCTGTATCTCTCTCTGTATCTCTCACTGTATCTCGCACTGCGTCTCTCTCTGTACCACTTTGTATATCTCTCTGTATCTCTTTCTCTCTGTACCTCTCTCTGTATCGCAACTCTGTATATCTCTCTCTGTATCTCATTCTGTATCTATCTCGGTAACTCTCTCTGTATCTCGCTCTGTATCTCTCTCGGTATCTCCCTCTGTATCTCTCTCTGCATCTGTCTCTGTATCTCTCTCTGTATCTCTCTCTGCATCCCTCTCTCTCCCTCTGTATCTCTCTTTCTCTCTGTGTCTCTCTCTGCTCTCTCTCTGTATCTCTCTCTGTATCTCTCTCTGTATCTCTCTCTGTATCTCTCTCTGCCTCTCTCTCTGTATCTCTCTCTGCATCTGTCTCTGTATCTCTCTCTGTATCTCTCTCTGCATCTCTCTGCATCTCTCTCTGCGTCTCTCTCTGTATCTCTCTCTGTATCTCTCTCTCTCCCTCTGTATCTCTCTTTCTCTCTGTATCACTCTCTGCTCTCTCTCGGTATCGCACTCTGTATCTCTCTCTGCATCTCTCTCCCTGTGTCTGGCTCTCTATATCTCTCTTTGTATCTTTCTGTGTATCTCTCACTGTATCTCGCACTGCCTCTCTCTCTGTACCTCTTTGTATCTCTCTCTGTATCTCTTTCTCTCTGTACGTCTCTCTGTATCGCTCTCTGTATCTCTCTCTCTGCATCTCTCTCTGTATCTCTCTCTGTATCTCGCTCTGTATCTCTCTCTGTATCTCTCTCTGCATCTCTCTCTGCATCTCTCTCTGCGTCTCTCTCTGTATCTCTCTGTATCTCTCTCTCTCCCTCTGTATCTCTCTTTCTCTCTCTGTATCTCTCTTTGTATCTCTCTCTGCATCTCTCTCCCTGTATCTGGCTCTCTGTATCTCGCTTTGTATCTTTCTCTGTATCTCTCACTGTATCTCGCACTGCGTCTCTCTCTGTACCTCTTTGTATCTCTCTCTGTATCTCGCTCTCTCCCTCTGTATCTCTCTTTCTCTCTGTATCTCTTTCTGCATCGCTTTCTGTATCTCTCTCTGTATCTCTCTCTGTATCTCTCTCTGCATCTCTCTCTGTATCTCTCTCTATATCCCTCTCTCTCTATCCCTCTATGTATCTCTCTCTCTCTGTCTCTCTATCTGTATCTCTTTCTCTCCGTATCTCTCTATGTATCGCTCTATGTATCTCTGTCTGTATCTCTCTCTGTATCTCTCTCTGCATCTCTCTGCATCTCTCTCTGTATCTCTCTCTGCATCTCTCTCTGTATCTCTGTCTGTATCTCTCTCTCTATCTCTCTCTGTATCTCTCTCTGTATCTCTCTCTGTATCTCTCACTGTATCTCGCACTGCGTCTCTCTCTGTACCACTTTGTATATCTCTCTGTATCTCTTTCTCTCTGTACCTCTCTCTGTATCGCAACTCTGTATATCTCTCTCTGTATCTCATTCTGTATCTCTCTCTGCATCTCTCTGTGCATCTCTCTCTGCGTCTCTCTCTGTATCTCTATCTGTATCTCTCTCTCTCCCTCTGTATCTCTCTTTCTCTCTGTATCTCTCTCTGCTCTCTCTCGGTATCGCACTCTGTATCTCTCTCTGCATCTCTCTCCCTGTGTCTGGCTCTCTATATCTCTTTTTGTATCTTTCTGTGTATCTCTCACTGTATCTCGCACTGCCTCTCTCTCTGTACCTCTTTGTATCTCTCTCTGTATCTCTTTCTCTCTGTACGTCTCACTGTATCGCTCTCTGTATCTCTCTCTCTGCATCTCTCTCTGTATATATCTCTGTAACTCTCTCTGTATCTCGCTCTGTATCTCTCTCTGCATCTCTCTCTGTATCTCTCTCTGTATCTCTCTCTGTATCTCTCTCTGTATCTCTCTGTATCACTCTCTGTATCTCTCTCTGCATCTCTCTCCCTGTATCTGGCTCTCTTTATCTCGCTTTGTATCTTTCTCTGTATCTCTCACTGGATCTCGCACTGCGTCTCTCTCTGTACCTCTTTGTATCTCTCTCTGTATCTCTTTCTCTCTGTACCTCTTTGTAACTCACTCCTTATCTCTTTCTCTCTGTACCTCTCTCTGTATCGCTCTCTGCATCTCTCTCTCTGCATCTCTCTCTGTATCTATCTTTGTGACTCTCTCTGTATCTCGCTCTGTATCTCTCTCTGTATCTCTCTCTGTATCTCTCTCGCTATCCCTCTCACTCTATCTCTCTATGTATCTCTCTCTCTCTGTCTCTCTCTCTGTGTCTCTTTCTCTCTGTATCTCTCTCTGTATCGCTCTATGTATCTCTCTCTGTATCTCTCTCGGTATCGCCCTCCACATCTCTCTCTGCATCTGTCTCCAACTCTCTCTCTGTATCTCTCTCTGCATCTCTCTCTGCATCTCTCTCTGTAACTCTCTCTGCATCTCTCTCTGTATCTTTCTCTGTATCTCTCTCTGTATCTCTCTCGCTGTATCTCTCTCTGTATCGCTCACTGTAATTCGCACTGCGTCTCTCTCTGTACCTCTTTGTATATCTCTCTGTATCTCTTTATCTCTGTACCTCTCTCTGTGTCGCTCTCTGTATCTCTCTCTCTGCATCTCTTTCTGTATCTATCTCTGTAACTCTCTCTGTATCTCGCTCTGTACCTCTCTCTGTATCTCTCTCTGTATCTCGCTCTCTACCGCTCTCTCTCTATCTCTCTATGT